>NC_056745.1:549674904-549974904 GCF_019279795.1 Protopterus annectens | reverse complement strand
AAGATAAAACAGCCAGATGATCAAAGTTTTAGGTGTAGAATTTTGATTTATTCCTTAATGGAAGTGGGTAAGAGTGGACCAGTTCAAAAATCTGAAGAAATACAATGCACTGAATTCCTGCATGCTACTGAGGATGAATTCATATAGGTATTTAACTCTTTCACTTTCCTGAATGAGGAGGATGAAGTAGCAGTACAAAAATAACTTACAGATATATTCAGTAATTACTATCAGTCCTGAAGGAATTTACTACTTATGACATTTATCCTTTACAACAGTGCAAGGTCTTATAAAGCCTATACATGTGCATGATCCTGAGCTTAAGGATAGAGTCAAGTACTGTGAATTTGGTGTATTGTACAATTCTCTAATAAGACAGAATAATTTGCAAAACATGCACTAATGTAAAAGGGGGCAAACAATTAAAAGACTGGTGGTCTGTGCAGAGCTAGTGAAATTACAAATAATTAAATGACAACAAGTAAATTGTGAAATAAAATATGAGTCAAGCAGACACAAATAAGGAATACAGGCAGGTTGTGCTGTAAAGTTAATTAACATGAAACAAGGAGCCATGTGAGTATTCAAGACAGAGGGGGATTGCATCATTTTAATTTTCAGACTTTCAGTATATACGACTATAAACATAACCCAAGGAGATGTCCAGGTGTTAGTCAAACTTACAGAATATACATTAGAAATGGCATTTTCTGAGATGTATATGTGAAAAAGCAAATGTGTTCAAATTAATTTGCAGGTTGCTGAATGAAGATATGAAAATTAGCTGTTTCTTCCTACTGGTTGAGTGAAAAAACGTTAGACAATATCATCTGAAAAAGCAGCTGAAGAACCCAAACAGGAGTGCAAGACTGATTGCTGGAAAAAAAATGAAAATTAAGGGACAGAATGTTGAATTAAAATTTGATCCAGGGGAAGACAGTAGGGTCTTGTCAGAAAATACTTTTAAACTCTGACACAGGATATACTCAAGAAAAAACTCTGTGTATATTATTAATCTATTATGGCCACTGAATGGCGCAATTAACATATGTGTAGAAAACTAAGAAAATCAGATTTCCTTTTTATTTTAAACAGTGGCACACAAGGAAGTTAATTGTCTTGCTTTCATACCTGTTTTTTGATTTTTTTCAACAAGTTTGAATATGGCAGAGTGAACCATGATAGCACTGGATTATACTCCATTTCTTTTATGAGAGATTTAAAGAAGAACCACACCCACAGACTCAAAAAAAATTGCTGATTTCATCACAGTTTGGTGTTTCCCACATTTTAACACCACTCTGGGACTATTTACAGGTTTTTAAATATTTTTATATATAATTTTTGAGTCTGACCAAATGGGGTCTAGCATCTTGAAGTGGTCCTGATCATTTAGTCTGCCTCTAGGTATCCCACAATGCAGTGCTGGTCTGTAAAAAAATTGCATCACACAGGCCTCTTTCTTCCTAAAGCTGCTGGCACCGTATTGATCTTATATGCAAATACTGCAGTCTTTCAGTCAGTTTTAAGTAACATTTCTTGCTGTTCAATAACTACTTAAATCACAAACAGTGCAAATAACACAGAACAGACTTTCAAAGTGCTTTTTGCTGCTGCTTCTTCTTAGAATGTATAAATTGCAGTCTTTTGTGAAGCCTGAACTGTACTACTTTGACTCATCTCCCATCCTCATTCACACCTAACTTCCCTAGCTGTCAAAGTGCTAAGGGTAATTTGAGCTGTTATCTGCTGTGACTGACAGTTCACAGCAGGAGACTTGACTCCTGCACTGCTTGCTTGTTCTAGCCTTTACTTTCTGTACGTGCAAGGAAAGGATCAGGGAGCTGTGACATCACAGCATGGGTGAGTTTTTAGCATGTCCTGGTGATGTCAGTTTGGGGAGGGAACTGGACAGAAAACTATCTGTATTCATTGGCCATGATAACATCAATGAACTGGAGACTGCAGCAAGCTTTTCCAGGGTGGGATAAAATTTTTTTGAAAGTGAAACAATCACAGTACAGTAAGGTACTGTTCTAGTGGAGAGAAACAATTGATTTAAAATATTTTAAATGCTGTATTACTGTTTATTCATAGCAGGGATAGTAAATAGGGAGAAAAAGGACAGAGAAGTTAAGCATTCAATAACAGAATTCCATTGTTGTCCCTTAAGTGATGTATTGAAAGGGAAATGTAATCCTCTACTAGATGGAAATATGAAGATAGTATAGTTAAACAGGGTAGTAATATGGAAGAAACACTAAAGACACTAATGCATAAGCTTCTTAAATTTTAAACAATGCAGCAGCAATGCTTAGCTTTTGGTGTATATAAAAAGAAAAAAATATTGTGCCAAAAGGTTTACATATTTTAAAAATGCTGGAAACAGATGAATATTAAACTCAGTATGGAGTATATGCATAGGATGAATGATTTCTTTCTTCCTTTTGAAAAATAACTACTTGAGTCCACTAATGGATTAAATGAAGTTTGTACTAAACATGAAAGCTTTGATTCATATAAAGAAAAATATGAAGAGACGATAGAGGGAATTGTAGTACATGAAAGGCATTCAACAGCTACAAAAAATGCAAACTTATAAGGGATCAGAAAGACTTTAATGAAGGATATATCTTTTCATGGCCACATGCAAATAAGTATATGAATGTTAATACCCAGACCAATGAAAAGAAGACTACTGATTCTATGTCAGTGCCTGTCCATATAAATTTAACCACTCAAGATGATTTTACTTTATTGCAAGTGGATACCACAAATCAACGGAAATATTTGGAATGAAGTCGCAGCAGAGAGAGGGGTCAGAGAAAAGGAGGTTGACAAGGAAAGAATGCTTGGCAAAGAACAATAATAATGCAAAGTAGATCAAAGAATGAGCAGTAAAAGTGTTAAATTTTTCATCCAGGAATTAAATTTGGTACAGCAAAGAGTCTTTCATTCATTCCAGCAAGTAATGGGAACATTGTACAAACATTAATAGACTTGCACCTTTTTATAAGTTTTTTAAATTTGAAACTACTCTTCCTTGTGGACTCTAATGAAACACTTGGCTTTAAGAAGCTGAGTAGCTTTGTTCTGCATACTGGCCCTTTAGCTAAGGCATTTCAAAAGATGTGTGAAAGAGGCAAATGTAAGTTTTATGAAAATGGACATTATAAAAAAATTAAAGTACTACAATTTGAGCAAAGAATAGTTTTTGGCATTTAGTGAATTAAAAAAGTGACCCAACACTTGTTATTAAGCAAACAGATATTGATTATATTTGACATATAAAAGAGTCTTTGGCTGATACAGCAATATATCTTCTGATCAAGAAATCTGAAAAATTTGATTTTAAATTTTAAATGTAATATATATAATCTTTATATGTCAAATAATATTTCTACTAAATTGTTTGGTTATTTCTGTGCAGCTGAACCACTTATACCAGAATTTTATGGAATTACAAAAGTACATAAAAATGTGACAGATCAACCTATGCGACCAACAGTATCTGGTAGGGGACAGATTACAGAACCAGTCAGTATATATCTTGATAAAACATTGTGTAGCTATTTATCAGACAGCAGTATTGTATTGAATGATACAAAAACAATCTTTACAAGATCTTTTTGGCTGTTATAATAATAATAATACTGTTACCAACTATACAGTGTATATATATATATATATATATATACATAGATATATATAGATATACATATATATATATATATATATATATATATATATATATATATGTATATATATATATATATATATGGATCTACTGCTTTAGGTCGAATTACATTTGGTCGAAACTGATGTCAGGCAGCCCACTTCACTGAAAGCTCATTTGATTGAAAGCTCATTTGGTCGAATTCCATTTGGTCAAAAATGGTATATAGCCTCTGCCCCACTGCAATGTGACTCTGGAGTGAGAATATAAAGTTTGGGGGGTATGGGGGGCACAGCCCCTCACATAATTGCAGTGTATTCACTATTATATACTTGTGTATCCACTAAAAATACATTGAAACATATAATGTCAATAAAAACTAGTTGCAAAATGTGGGGGGGGCTACACCCCCCACACCCCCGTAACTTTATATTCTCACTCCAGGGTCACACTGCAGTGGGGCAGGGGCTATATTCCATTTTTGACCAAATGGACTTTGATCAAATGAGCTTTCAATCAAATGAGCTTTCAGTGAAGTGGGCTGCCTGACAGTTTCGACCAAATGTAATTCGACCAAAAGCAGTAGACCCATATATATATATATATATATATATATATATATATATATATATATATATATATATATATATTGTCACTATGGATGTGCACTCATTGTTTGCTAGTATTCTGAATAATGAAGGTGTTGAATTTATTAGAAAGTTGTTTTAAAAAATGTGAGCTTATATCAACTACAATGATAAATGCTCTATCTTAGTTTTAGAAAATAATGCTTTTATGTTTCATGAAGAGTTTTATTTGCAAAAAAGCTGGTGTCGCAATGGGCACAGCATGTGCTAACACTTATGCCAATCTAGTGATGTTACAGTAGGAGAATTTACATGTATTTAATGTTAAGAATATTTATAACAGATTTTCTACATATGATTTGTTGACAATATATTTTTAATATGGAAAGGTGAAAGTGATATTTATGATCTTAAAAAAATATCTAGAAGGAACAACATAATTTTTAAGATTTGATATAAATACTTCTTTTATGAAGATTTTTTTAGAGTTTAATTTAAATAAGAATAAAATTGGAGAAATAACATCAAGTATTTATAAGAAAGAATGCAACGGTAATACTTTTTATATAGAAGTAGTATGCACCCCTCTTTTGTATTTAACAACATTGTTAAGACAAATGTTGCATCATTCAAGAATTACAAATGAATATACTATTGTTAGAAAACTTTTAATAATTTAAAATATAGTTTCATAAATAAAGGTTGTAATTCATATCATGTTGAGCAAATTAAGAAAGACGTTCTGAATAACAGAATAATTATTTTAATGATAAAGAAACTAATGAAAATAATAAGAGTAATAAAAAATCAAGAGACTGTTGATTAATTTTAAATTACAATAGAGAATCTACAGATATACGTAAGATTATAAAGAAAAACTGGTATATATCTGAAGCTGATAACAGTATTAATAAAGTTATAGGAAATTGCCCTCAGTTTACTTATATAAATAAGAAAAATCTAAAGAGGGAGTTATGTTATAACAAGTTAAATTTAAATAGAAATTTGCAATTAGAAATATTACAAAAATATAGAAAGTGTAAATATTGTCATTTATAAATGTTAGTCATTTTATAAGACATCCGAGAACTGTTGCAAAGAACTCAAAGGGAAAGATGACATAATTATATATTTTTATATTTAGCAGCAAGCTAGCTTTAGCAATTTTTACTTTCACCTTTATCATCAGGCTCTTCAACTCTTTATCACATTCATGTATCAGATATCATCTGCATATCTGGTGGTGTTATCTTTTCTCCTGGCACCTCTAATTTCAGCATCTCATGTGTCTAACTCAGCACTTTGCATGACATATTCAGTGTATTACTAAAATAAAATGGGTGCTAATATTCAGGCTTTTCACTGTCCTTTAGTTTTTAACCAGTTAGTTATTCCATGCTCAGTTCTAACTGCTGCTTCTCGCACTGCCTATGGATTTCTCTGGGACAATATAAGGTGATCTGGTATCCCCATTTTTCTAAGAACTTTCCTAAAGTTGTCACAGTCTACACAGTTAAAAGCTTTAGAGTAGTCAAAAAACAAGAAATAAATATTTTGTCTGGAGCTTAATTTGATCTCTGGTGATTCTGCCCCTTCTAATACCATCTTGTACATCCTGCAGTTATCAGTCCATATACTGATGAAATCTGGAGTGCAAGATCTTGCTTAGTATATTGCTAGGATATGAAACAAGTGCAACTATTCAATAGTAGAAGCATTCTTTAACACTGCCCTTATTTGGGAGTTGAATATAAATTGGCCTTTCTCAGCATATCAGTCACTGCTGAGTTTTCTAGACTTGTTGCCAAATTCCAATCATAACTGCATATTTTGGCAGGTATTTGAACAATTTGGCTAGAATGGCATCACTTCCTGCTGCACTGTTATTAGCAATGGTTTCTAGAGCCTATTTGAATTTTCTGTTCAGGATGTCTGCCTCTAGAGCAGAGAATATACTATTATCTGCTGTATTACTGATGTTACGGCCCTTCCTATATAGTTTTTCTGTTTATTCCTACTACATCTTCTTACTATCTTCTGCTTCTGTTAGGTCTGTCCTACCTTTGTCTTTTACCATATTCTATTATCTCTTTCTTTTACTCTCATTGCTGAATTGCACATGCCTCCTTATCTCATATTTCTGTTTACTATTCCCTGAAACTGTACATTCATCTGAAACATTTCCCTATTGGCACTTGCATTTGCCTTTCATCTTTCATTTTCCACTTCTAATGCATCCATCTTAATCATTTTTTGCCACCTCATGGACAATATGACAAACATAGTTCTACAGGCACACCACCATCCACTTTGAATCCCTTAAATTTGCACTTTATCTCTGCTGTTGATTTAGTTACATGTTTTTAATCTGTTATCAATTTCGTCTGGAGGCTTTTCTAGTTTTCCTTAATGTAATCAAGAAATTTCAATAAGAACTAAATGATTTTAGACATGGTCAGCTCCAGGTCTTGTATTTGCTTACTATACAGAGCTGACTCCAAAGTATATAATCAGTCTAATTTTGGCAATGACCCAATGGTGTTATTCACTTGTAAACCATCTCTTACGCTGTTAAAAAAAAAGAGTGTTTGCTGAGACAAATGAATTACCTTGGCTGAATTCTATTGGTCTAGATGCGGCTTCACTTCATACTCCAGGACTAAACTTACTTGCTGCTCCAGTTGCATTTTGACTTACATTTTTAGTAGTCCAGTCATCTTTTGACATTATTTCATGAAGGTGCTGAAGACATTCATAAAACAAGTCCTTTGGCATCTGTAGTGGGAGCATAAACTTTCATCACTGTACTGCTGAATAGTTTGCCTTGGAATCTGAAATAATTTTATATGTTTTGGGTTCTAACTGAGCACTGCTTTTGACATTCTTTTATTAACTATGAGGGCTGGTCCTTTTTCTGTAAGAATATGGTTCAAATTAGAACTGGATGAGAACTGACAGCTGCAATGTTAATTCACTAATTGAAAAGGTGTCAGTGTTTATTCCTGTCATCTTACCCTTAGCCACATCAAGTTCACCTTAGCAGAAGAGTTCTTATGTTTGAAGTTCTTGTGGTACACAAGTCTTTGTAGCATCCCACTTTCCTTTCATCTCTGAGTACTTCCTTTAGGTTTTAGTCTTTCTGCATCATAATGTCTAGAATTATTCATACTTGTCATCTGTGCTTCTCAGTGATATACTGGACACCTTCAGACCTGGTCTCATCTTCCATTCTCAATTTCATGTATTTTTGATTGTTTTTGTCCATAGTTTTTTTTTTTTTCAACAAGATAGAGTGGATTGCTATTAACTTCTCCAGTAAATCACATTTCATCTGAGATCTCTGCCATGATCTATCTCTTTTGGGTGGCCATACTCACTATAGCCAGTAGCGTCAATAAATTATACAAGTCCCTTCTTCGTGGCAAGATAACAGTCCAGAAGGGGAAGCATACCAAGAGATTATTACACAAAACCTGATTCAGTAAAAATCATTCTTAACAGTTTCACAATGATAACTTTCGAGTTAATAATTTATAGTTTATTTGATCTAATCTTAAAGATTGGAACAATAAAAATAGTATTGTTTAACCCTGGGGGTAGTATAGCACCTAACCTGAGCTGCCAACAAATTTGCCTATTGTGTAACTTGTTCTTCCTATCACCTCCCCTAGGGTCTAATGCAAGTAGATCTATGATGCCAAAAGTGAACTTCGTGAAACTGGCAGATTTAATAGAATGCTTGTACAAAGCATTTGTGTCCTTCATCTTCCTAATATCACTGACATGTTTATAAATTATGGTCTTAAGGGCCCCTTTCATTAACAACATTATAGAAATTATGTTTTACTTATTAATTTTTTACTTGAAAATGTTTATAATGTAAGGTTAGACAAATGAGGAGACTCTTTACATTTTTACACAATTTTCGCATATGATTTTCACCATATTGCTGCTGCGATAAATGTATTCATTTGCTTGTTAGATAAGGCAGATATAAATAACAGGAAAATGCATATTATGTTCACAATGCTATTTTAATTACTGTTCCTTTAAATTTTAAGATGGAGAGACCAGCTGATTTTAATCATAGTTAAACATAACTATTTAAACCTGATTTTTGTAAATGTTAGTATCTGATGAAGTTCAAAGAAGTATTTGGACGAAAAGCACTTCATTAAACTTTGTGGATTCAGTCTTCAGTAAAGTTGCCAGTTGTTTTTGTTTTATTTTCTTAAAATGAACAAATGCACTGAAGGAGGATACCAATGGGTAAAAAGTAAGTGCTTTATTGAAGTATTAAGTGCTTTCATCCCCCAACAACCGGGGACTTCCTCAGAATACAAAAATAAACATAGACCTGGGTTATTTAAGTTCTCTGCATAATTAATCAACATAATTAACCCACCTAAATTACTTAATGCAATATTCACTATTACGTAAATTGTATCTGAAACTACTCAATAAAAAAAATTGTAAATATCATAAAAAAATGTGTATCAACAACTAAAAAATATGAATGAAAAATAACAAGTAATCCTAAAAAACAGTAAAAATTATTCTTAACAGTTTCTCAATCATAACTTTAGAGTTAATAATTTATAGTTTATTTGACCAAATCTTAAGGACTGGAGCAATAGAAATAGAATCGTTTAACCCTGGGGGTAGCAAAGCACCTAACCTGAACTGTCAACAAAGTTCCCTATTGTGTAACTCATTTTTCCAATCACCTCCCCTAGGGTCTAATGCAAGTTGATCTATGATGCCAAAAGTGAACTTAGTGAAATTGGCACATTTAATAGAATGCGCGTACAAAACATTTTTGTCCTTTGCCTTCCCAATGTTGTTGACATATTCATAAATTCTGGTCTTAAGAGCCCTTTCCATTTTCCCTATATAAAAACCACTGCAACTCACACTTAGAAAGGTACACTATTTTACTAGAGTTGCAGTTGCCTTTTAACAACCCCACCTTAGATTGCAACACATTACTTAAAATAATTTCGGATTTCTCGTATGATGTAGGAACATTGCCTACAACTACCACAGTGAAGCATACCCACCTGCATTTTGCTGTACCCAGACTTCCTCTCAAAGAGTTTCTTAAAATTGGTACCAGTTTTGAATACAAAAATAGGTTAATCACCCAAAAGTTTGCAAACATCAGAATTGGTTTTAAAGATACACCAGTTTTTCTTTATTGCATCTGTAATATTGTTAGATTGTGGATGATATTGCACTACACAAGCCTTCTCAAATTTAGATGTATTATTATAAGGACCCACATCTGTCAATCCTATACCAAAAAGTGATATATACTTGGTGTTCCAAACCTGGTGTACTGTCCACCAAATTTTTGGGTATCTCTTGGCATAAAACATGTTAGCAAATTTGCTTGCTCTGTTGACATGTCTTGAAAATAAAAAAAGTCATCCTAGCCACCCTAATAGCTTGTCCTTTAATCAAGCTTTTCTTCTGTGTGTAAGGGTGGCAACATGTGTAGTATAAGTATAAGTTACAGAAAGTGTATTTGTGATAAATTTTAGGACTTAAAACCTTCTGTACCATGGGAGACCAAACTGTCTAAAAAACAAATTTGTGGGGTGACTGTGATAGGTAAAGTTAAAATAATCAGTAGTCCCATTAATATATTTCACAAATTCATTTAACCCTTAACTGTTACCCTTCCATAAAATAAAAATATCATCCAGGTACCTTAGATATAAATATATATTCTTAGCAAAACAACTATTAAAAACATGTTTTTGTTCCCACCCAGGGAGAACCAAGTTTTCATATACAGGGGTGTATGCTGTGTCCATGGCCACTCCTTTGATCTTCAAAAAACACAAAATTGTTCCACTAAAATAAGAGCCATAATTTCCACCAAAAATATGATCTGGTCATTAGTCAGTGAGGAATGAAGGTATTACCTGGATGATATCCAGTATTCACATGTTTTCTATTTTATTATTTATTCCTAGGATCATAGGAGGTTACTAGGCTAATGGCCCTGGGGCACTTACAAGCCTAGCCAAGAGTTTATCCCCAAAAAAGAAACTTCAGTCAGCACCTGTTACCCCTGTCAATGAGGAACACAGTTGAAACCCCTGGTAGAAATATGTGGCCTCCCATCCACACAACAAGGTTGCACTTGAAAAGGGTCAGTGAGGTACTCTGTTTAACATGTATGGGAAGTCTATTCCAGAGAAGGGGCAGCCTCTGGGAGACAAACCTGTCTCTCCAGCAGGTTTTGTTGATGATGCATATTAGATTCAGGCCTTTCGAGTGGGTAATGCATGAGGAGTTAGACTTGTGGATATGGAACATCTCTAGTAGGGCAGGGTCTGAAATTGCCTTGTAGGCAAGACACAGATCACCCCTGAGCAATCTAAATGATACAGACCAGAGTGATAGTGATTTGAGCCTGTCCACATAGGACAGGTGTTGAAGGCCATGGATTCTCTTTGTGAGGTATTTCTGTGGCATTTTCACTACCAAGTCCTCCCCCATAGATTTCTCAATCTCTTCAAATAATGGCACTATTATTTTCCCAGACTCTACCACTAAACTGTTAGGAATATCTATTGACAATAACCTCACATTTGATTACCATATAAATAACACTATTAAAACAGTCAACAGAAAAATAGGCTCCTTATATAGAATAAAACCTTTCCTAACCCCAGCAGCCAGAACCAAGATTGCTCACCCCCATCTAATTTTGACTCTTCTGTACGCTTCACCTATTTTTACCAACCTAAAGGAAACTAACCTTAACAAACTAGCAACTTCCTGTAATAATATTGCCAGATTCGCTACTGGCAATCCCTTTAGAACCCACCACTGTTTTAATTTTAGGCAACTAGACTGGCTGGAATTCGAAAACCATCTGATAATACCCCAACTCACGATTGCCCACAAGATATTTTACCAACCCAATAACACCCCTATACTCTCCAAGCTCTTAATCCCCTATAAAAATCTGAATTCCCTACGTTCTTCTAGCAAACTCCTCGCTAGCATAACAAATTCTAATAATATGGCTGGTGACTGTCTGTTTACTAATGCAGCAGGAAAAAACTGGAACCTGCTACCCAATGAACTAACTCTAATCACATCCTTGCCACTCTTTAAACAAAAACTTAAAAAACACCTCCAAATGCACTGGTTATGTCCTTGTAGCAACCCTGACTAACCACCCTCTTCACATCTGTTTCTTCCTCTTCCAACCAAACTTCCAAACATTTTAATGCTTAGTTATGTAAGCAAGACTGACACTGTTTAAACTCTAATTAACTTACTGCCTAAATCTTTCCGCCTGATGTGAATACTTGCACATGATTCTTACTGTGCTACATTTGTTTTTGCTTTCTTAAGTGTAAATATTTTTACTGTTGCTTTTCTTAAGTGTTAGTATCTTTAGTATGTAATAATTACTTGTTGTATGTTTCTCTATTTTTTTTTATTAATTCTTTATTTACCATGTAACAATATTTCATACTTTTTATATCTGTTTGCAGCTTTTCTCCCCGGGCCTCTACTGAAAATGGAAATATATCCAGCTAGACTAGCCCGGTTAACAAATGTAAAATAAAATAAATAAATAAAATAAATAAAATTGGTGCAGATGTTTGGAGAGGTACATACAAAACTCAATTATTGGTCTAATGAGGGAGGAGTATAGAGAGGTAATAGCCTCTTTTTTTCCCTAGATGCAATCCCTTTACTTATGAGATGAACAAAGTAAAAGATTTTTCTGACCATTGATGCTATGTGATGGTCGAATGTGAGATTGTTGTCAACCTGAGTACCCAGGTCTCTCACCACAGGTTGTGTACTTAGGGGGTTGCAGTTGATGTGGTAATCAGTAGGGGCAGTGTTTTTGCTGAATGGTATGATGATACATTTTTTTTACATTTAACTTGAGGCCATGACTTTGGCACCAGTCATTAGTTGCTGTGATACCCTCTTGCAGTATGGTAGAATCATTTGGAGAGTCAATGGCAGCACCAAATTTACAGTCGTCTGCAAACTTGGTCAGCCACAGGCCTTTTGTCTTTGCCTGGATCTTATTATCAAATATTTCTATACCCTTCATTTTAGCTGGTCTTTTAGGGAATACTTTTAACATCTTAACAGTACTTATGCTTATTTTAGTGACACTGTGGCCACTCCTGAAAGTCTTGCTGCATTGGTCAAACTCTACCATTTGTATTAGTATTAATTTAAGTCAGTATAATTGGGTACCCATGTAAAAGCCTTAGAGTAGCTGAGTGGTTGTAGCATAATTACCTTATAGTCTGAGCAGAGGGAGCACAGCTGGGAAATCTGTGCTAGCCTTTCCTAAGTGTGTGTGCCTGTGCGTGAGCAAAGTGTGTGTGTGAAAATCAACTATCCAACTGTGTGCATGTCACCTACTTGGAAAAGGGACAAAGATCTCTAAAGTGGTCAGTGTGGAGTTTTGTTTGGGGCCTGGGGAGAGAGAGAGAGAGAGAGCGAGACGGAGGCAGAGACATAGTCCAGCCCCAGGTGTGGTGTATGCTCTCTTTGTGGTCTTAAGGGAAATTATGCTTGGTGCAAAGAGCTGCATCTGAAAATAGTGTGTGTATCCATTTTTATTCCTAGTGACCGTCCCTCACCAGTGAGGACTGAGGCTCCTTGATTACTGGCCGGGAGTAGGGTCCGTCACATACTGGTGGCATTGAGTGAGATATTAATTGAACTTCAGGAGCATGTGGGCAGTTGTCACTGAAGGTGTGTATACTCTCAGCAGCCACTAGGTAAACATACAGAGTTTCATTTTCACAAATGTTTTATTTATTTTTGTTAGTTTAGTTTAGTCAGGGGAAGGAGGCAAAGATGCCAGCACAGGATTATGGCAAGCTGACAAAGAACCAGTTGGCCAAGGTGTGTGAAGCCAAAGGACTGGTTCATGCCAACCTGACTAAAGAGGAAATGATTTCAGCCTTAATTGCAGCTGCAGCATGGACCAGAAACCAGGAAGACAACAGTCTGGTGATAGGGATGTGCAGCCCTCAGAAATGCAACAGTTCACTTTTTCCTCAGAGGACTTAAAAAATCCATCTGGAATTAAAGAGACTTGCACTGGAGGACAAACCTTTGGAATTAGAATCAGTACTGACACTGTGGCATTTGGAGTCTGAAGCAAATGAGATACTGTGGCAGGCAAGAGATATGGAATAAGAATCAGCAGAGAGACTGTGGCATGTGGAGGCCATAGAAAATGAGAATCAGTGCCAGCATGAGAGGGATATGCTGATTCGTTGTTAGGGTCAGGCCAGCATGAGAGGGATATGCTAATTCGTTGTTAGGGTCAGGCCAGCATGAGAGGGATATGCTGATTCTTTGTTAGGGTCAGGTAGGTAATGGGGAAGGAAATAACAAATCCCAGAAGCAATAAAGGTCAGTAAATTTCTTCCAGAGTTTACAGAGGGTGATAATTTTGATAGTTTTATTCATATATTTGGAAGAGTATGCAAACAGTGTAATGTTGGCCAAGAGCTCTGGGTATGATTCCTGACTTCCTTTCTTCATGGCAAAGCTGTAACTGCTGTTTCTAAACTGTCTGATACTAATTGTATAAACTATGATAAAATTAAACGATGTTTTTTGTAATGTTTTTAGTTAATGCCTGAAGCTTACAGAAAAAAGTTTCTAGGGAATAGATGCAAAGTAGATGAAGGTGTATGATTATATCACCAAGTTAAGCACTTATTTTCATAGATGGGTGAGTGGATGTACCCCTTTTGAAAGTTTGGAAGACCTTTTGGCACGGGAACAAACTTTTAGCACTTTGCCTGAGAACATGAGAATCTGGATGGCAGACCAGGAGTGTAACTCTGCAGATAAGCTGGGGGTGAAAAAGGGATTTCTACTTATCTAGCAGGGCACCACTGCACAAGAAGGGGATACACCCTTCTTGTGCAGTGTTGCACATGGATATAAGGGAACCCACTGCGGGACAGTCTAAACCACCCCAACATAGTCCACCAGTAACAGGGGAAGCCATTAGTTCAGGAACATGGCCAGGATCAAGGGTTAGACATTTAAACTGCAACCAGAGAGGCAATGTATAATACAAATGCCCATTGAAGCAGGGTGAGGAACAAAAGGTGAGGGTGCCAGCAAGTGAGAATAATAGCATGCCAGTGGTAAGCTGTCTGGAAACAACAGGGGTATCAAACTATCATTGCAGTTTGTATCCTATCTTAGTGGATGAAAGATGGGCCACTGCTAAGAGAGAAACAGCCTCTGACATAATCATTGTAAAGCCTGCAGTGGTTAAGAGGAGCAGTACTTCCTTGAGCCGTCCACTCCAGTCAGAGCTTTAGGAAGGCCCGATTCCAAACAACTTTGGTCAGGGTTCACCTTGACTGGGAGGATGGAAAAGGAAGCAAGCAGGTAGGTGTGTTTGAGGATATCCCTGCAGATGTCTTCTAGGGAATGATTTTGATAATGCAGTATCTTCTGTGCATGCAGTCACATGCAGTTAGGCTTGGAGACAGGCATGTGGGTCTGGTAGTCTGACAGAGACCCATACAGACCCCACACATGAAGCTGAGGCTGGGGATGTGGCTATTTCATGGACAGAGCTACCCTGTGGCAGTAAGCATGAAAGTGAGCCACAGCTGCTGGCAGGTACTGATGTTCCTGTGGATAGGGTGACTGCAAAGACAGAGGTCATTGGCAGTACCCAGGCTGACAGTGAGGCACCACTGTCAGAAGATACCAGGCTTCATGTAGAAAGGGAGCTGGGAAAAGTCACAAAGGTAGAGTTGAGACAGGCTCTTCTTTCAGACCCTATCTTACGAGGCTTGAGGGAGGTAGCTAAGGAGGTAACTGATTCTCATGGAAAAGGGGAATCTATATACTGGAACAAAGGGTTACTGTATAGAAAGTGGATCATTGAGGAAGAGCTAGAGGGTGAGGTAATACAGCAGTTGGTAGTGCCTAGAGCCTTCCATCTGGCATTTCTAGCCATAGCCCATAACATTCTTTTTGCAGGTCATATGGGCATAAAGTGTACCAAGAGAAGTAAAATGTATTGGCAAGGGATGTAACAAGGTACTGCAGGACCTGTGCTCAGTGCCAAAAGGTAGGCAAGGCAGGAGACAAGGTCACAGCTCCTTTGATGCTTTTGTCTGTGATCAAAGTGTCATTTCAGAGGGTAGCTATGGATATTGTGGGGCTTCTGAGTATCCCAAGTTCCACAGGGAACAAGTATATCCTGGTGGTAGTACATTATGTTACTTAATACCCTGAGATGGTGGCTTTCTTCTCCGTTGAGGCATAGAAGGTGGCAAATGGAAAAAGAAAAATAAAGCTCCACAAATGCTTTGTTAAAGATTTTTAGCAGGGTATGTTTCCTGAGATTAATACTGACTGACAGAGGTGCCAATTTCATGCCAGACCTGCTGGCTTTTCTGTGGAAGTGCTGTGGGGTGAAGCACCTAAAGACCATCCCTACCACCCTCAGACTAATGGTCTTGTGTAGAGGTAAACTCTAAACTGAAGACCATGCTATGGGCATTTGCAGACCAGATTAAGAGAGAGAGTGGGGCAAATATTTGCCCCATCTTCTGTTTGCATACAGAGATGTACTCCAGGAATCTGCAGGTTTTTCTCCTTTTGAGCGGCTGTATGGTCATAGGGTGAGGGGGACTTTAAATATGATTCATGATGAGTGGAAGGATGAGTGTGAATCCCACAAGGAGTCTGTTGTGGCATATGCCCTAAACCTCAGGAAAAGGCTTAACGAGCTCATAGGCTTAGCCCAAGAGCCCAACAGCAGAAAAAGGTCTGGTATGACAGGAATGCTTGAGCCTGAGAGTATCTGTGGGGCAACAGGTTATGGTGCTTATTCCTGTCAGACACATTAAGCTGCAGGCAGCTTGGGAGGGACCCTTCGAAGTGTTAAGGAAGGTCATTGATGTTGATTACATGGTAAACCTGCTACGCCGGAGGCAGGGATACAAATTGTACCATGCTAATATGATGAAGCCTTACCATGACAGGGAGAGCTTGGTGCTGAGTATTTGCCGTTGAGGAGTTTGAGGGGGATCTGATGACTAATCTCCTTAGTGAGGTTTGGACTGACACCTCACTGGAAAAGGGTAGCAATGTCCCAGTAGCTATCCCGTATCCAGATTTGAGAAATCTGAGCAGTGTTACAGGAGTTTGGGGGCATGTTCACTGGGAAAACCTGGGTGCACCTACCTGGTTCAGCACCATATGGATACAGGACCCCAAAGACCTATTAAGCAGATCCCTTCCAGGGTGCCTGAGTGAGTCAGACAGACTCTGGGGAAGGAAATACAGGAAATGTCAGAACTGGGGGTAATCCAGGAGACAAGCAGTCACTGGGCCTCCCCAGTAGTGCTTGTATCAAAGAAAGATGGTACTAACAGGCTCTGTGTGGACTAGAAAATGAATCAGTCACATAGAGTCAGATGCTTACCTCATGCCTAAGACAGATGAAGCCTTAGAACAGCTGGGTGGGGCTAAGTATCTGACACTATTGATCTGACCAAGGGCTACTGGCAGATGTCCTTGACTTGCACCACTAGAATGAGGTCAGTCTTTGTGAGTCCTTTCAGATTATACAAGTTCACAAAGATGTCCTTTGGGATGGAAAATGCCCCAGCAGCCTTCTAGAGGTTGGTAGATCATATCCTAGCAAGAGCAGGAGATTATGCCCTTGCCTACCTGGAAGATATTGCTATCTACAGCCACTCCTGGCAAGAGCACCTTCAGCATGTCCGAGAGGTCCTGGGTAGACTGTAAAGGGCAGGGTTGACCATTAAGCCCAGTAAGTGTCAGGTGGGTATGGCAGAGGTCTCCTACGTGGGACATAGAGTGAGGATTGGTAAGATCAAGCCAGACCCTGCCAAAGTGGAAGGTATTCAGGCGTAGCTGGCCCCTGTTACCAAAAAGCAGGTGAGGGAATTCTTGGGGGCAGCAGGGTACTATAGAAAGTTCATTCCCAATTATAGCACAACAGCTGGTACCCTCAAAGACCTGACAAGGAAAAACAGGCCAGATAAGATAGTGTGGACCTCAGCCTGCATGCAGGCATTCCAAAAGCTTAAGGGGGCTCTTGGAGGACCCCTGTGTTAGCCAGTCCAAATTACAGCAAAGAATTTGTTGTGCAGGTGGATGATTCAAACCATGGGATGGGGGCTGGACTCAGTCAGTTTTCCTTGGAGGGAGACCAACTCAGGGAGGAATGTTATGCAACTGTAAAAAAAGAAGGTCTAACCATAGCATGGGCACTGCAGAAAATTCAGCCCTATGTGTATGGAAGGAAATTCACTGTGGTTGCAGACTATAATCCCTTAACATGGCAACATTGTGCTTATATGTTAAGGTGGAGCCTAGGGTTGCTGGCATATGAAATGACAGTGCATCACCGTAGTGTGATCAGCAATGCCAATGCAGATGGGCTCTCAAGACAGGGTATAGGTTAATGTGTTCCCAGACAAACCCATTTATCTCAAGTAACATTTTTCCAGGGTCACTTGAAAAACTAGCTTGAGCCTTCAAAGGGGGAGAGATGTGATGATATAAGGTAGTCATCTGTGCCAGGGAGAGTAGGGCACCAGATGTGTAACAAATGCAGCATAGCTAGCTGAAGTTTTGAAAAGAATTTTATGTCATTTGACTATCACACTGATTTGTACAGATGCTTGCATTAAAATGTATTTGTAAAGTTGTGTTAAAAATGCATCAACAATGGGTCCTATTGGACAGAAAAGAGATGCACATGTATGTCAGACAGTATTATTATAACTGATTAAATTTGTATGTTTTAATAGACAATTCTGGAAGGGAAGAGGTCAATCTCAGTCTAGCTAATCTTGAAAAAATAGGTTGAAAATTAAATGGGTTGGTTTAGCCACAAAGATTTTATCTTACAGGACTGATTCCAGCCAGAGGCAAACATGTCTGAGAAAACCAGAACTAGAAATGTTACTGTATTGTCCTTAGGGGTGAACTAATTGCTACCTGGAAGGGTGGACATTTTTGAAATTGTTTATAACTTTCAGCTGCTGCAACAGATCTTAGCAAAGTTCTGGGTGGTTATTGTACCAGAGTCAGGTGATCAGATGTGACATCATTCTATAACCAGCACTGAAATGATTCATTAGATAGTAGTGATATATATGATGGAACTCTTGCAGGACCAGTTTGTTTTCTGGAATCTGACTGGAAAGATCTTTCACAGATCTCACAGAACTACACACCTCATCTTGTCTTGCTACAGTAAGCAACTCAACACACCTCATCTTTCCTGGCTGTAGTAAGCAACTCAGCACTCATCATCTTGCCTAACTAGGGAACAGTAATTCTTTAGTTAGGAAAATATAGTGAGATTAGTTAAGTATTGTTTTTCTGCATCTGTGTGAACCTATCTAACTGTGTTTTTATATCTCCTGAGATTGAAACTCTGGTGTTTATTGGAAGTAGATATCCAGTATTCTCATGTTTTCTATTTTATTATTTATTATTAAATATTTCTATACCTTTCATTGTGACTGGTCTTTTAAGGAATACTTTTAACATCTTAAAAGTACTTATGCTTATTTAAGTGACACTGTGGCCACCCCTGAAAGCCTTGCTGCATTGCTGAAACTCTACCATTTGTATTAGTATTAATTTTACTCAATATAATTGGAAACCCTTGTAAAAGCCTTAAAGTAGCTGACTGGTGGCAGTTTAATCACCTTATAGTCTGGACAGAGGGGCCACAGCTGGTAGATCTGTGCCAACCTTTCCCAGGTGTGCGTATGTGTGTGAAAATCAAATATCCAAGGGTATGTGTCAGATACTTGGAACAGTGACACACAGCTCTAAAGTGGTCAGTGTGGAATCTTGTTTGGTGCCTGGAGAAAGAGAGAGAGAGTCCAGCCCCAAGTCTGGAGTGTGCTCCCTGTGTTTTCTTAAGGGAATTTGTGCTTGGTGCAGAGAGATGCATCTGAAAATACTGTGTGTAGGTTCATAGGTTGATACTAGGCTATCTGCCCTAGAGCATTTATAAGCCTAGCCAGGGTATCTTTGGCTTTTGCCACCCTTTTAGATTAGTTGACTGTGCCTCTATATAGTAGGTCACAGAAGGTAGCCCTTTTAAGTTTTGTTTACTGTACCTCTGTCAAGCAGCGACACAGAAGAGATCCCAGGGGTAAACTTATGATCTCTCATCCATTTGTCAAGATTTCTCTTGAGGGTCAGTGAGGGGCTCTGCCTGACATGAACTGGGATTTTGTTCCAGAGTGAGGGGAGTCTCTGGGATATGAATCTGACCCTCCAGCATGTCCTATTTATTTCTGTGCCGAGGTTCAGGTCCCTGGAGCTTGTAGCTCTAAGGGATTTATATTTCCTGAGGTGAAGCATGTCCATTAATTCTGGGTTGGACATGGCTTTATACGTCAGACACAGATCGCCTCTGAGTAGGTGGTACACAACTGAGTAGAGCTGGAGTTTCTTTAGCCGAACTGCATTGGGCATCTGTTTGAGCCCCTTGATCCTCTTGGTGAGATACTTTTGGGGTCTTTCCAGTTGCTGAAGGTGTCAGGTAAGGTACATCCCAAACTGGGCATTGTGCTCAATTATGGGCCTAATAAGTGATGAGTAGAGGGGCACAATGACCTCTCTTGATCTAGATGTGAACCCTTTCATGATAAGGTGGGCTATATAGAAGGTCTTTCTAACCACTTTGGCAACATGATTGTCAAAGGAGTGATTGCTATCTACTTGGGTCCCCAAGTCCCTAATTACTTCTTCCATACTTAATGGATTACCACCTATGTGGTAATTTGTGGGCACTTTGTTTTTTTCCAACGGGGATGACTATGCACTTTTTGGCATTTAGCTTTAGGCCATGGCTCTGGCACCAGTTATCCATCTCTGTGAGACCCTTGTGGAGGATGCTTGTGTCAGTCAGAGAGTCGATTATAACACCCAGTTTGCAGTCATCTGCGAACTTGGTCAACCATACTCCACCCGTGTTAGCCTGTACCTCAGAGAAATATATACCGAACAAGAGAGGTCCCAGGACTGAGCCTTGTGGGATACCACTTTGGTTTAGAGTCTGACATGGCACCTGCTATTCTGACCATGTGGGTTCTATCCCTGAGCCAGTTTGCAACCCATCTTGTGACATAGGGGTTGATATTTAAGCTGGTGAGCTTATTTATGATGCCCGAGTGGGGTATTGTGTCAAAGGCCTTTGCAAGGTCCAAGTAGGCTGTGTGGACTATCTTCCCTTCATCTATGGTTTTGATAACTGTTTCAAAGAAGTTGACCAGGTTCAAGGCAAAATCTGCCCTTAATGAAGCCGAATTGAGTAGGCTCCAGTGTCTGGAGGTTCCCAATGTCTTTGTTTATGATTTCCATGATGATACGTTCCATAGCTTTGCAGACCAGACTAGTCAGGCTTATAGGGTGATAGTTTCTGGGGTCTGTTGTGGCACCACCTTTGTGGAGTGGGACCACTGTTGCTATACACCATTCCTTGGGAACATATCCTGTAGTAAGGCTGAGATTGAACAGTGACTTTATATGAGGGTTTAGTTCTTCTTGGAGCTCATGTAAGACGCAGCCCGGGACACCGTCTGGTCCCATTGATGCTGTGTTTTTAGCTTTGGAGAGGGCAGCTCTCACCTGTGCATCTGTGATCTCAGGAAGGCTACACTCTGTTGGGATAGACATTTGTTCTTTTGGGGGGGGGGGGTTTGCACTGAACCTTTCTGCCAGGATGTTGGCAATGTCTGTGGGTTCAGTGAATTCTTTGTCATTTTGCACTAACTCAGAGCATATCTGGGAGTTGCCTCCCAGATTTCTGACATAACTAAAGAAGGCCTTGTGATTATCTTTAGTGTCTTGTGCAATTTTTCTTTCAAAGCTGGCCTTAGAAGACTTTATGAGGAATCGTAGTTTCTTGCTAGTACTGATCAGTGACGCTTTCCCTTTTTGGGATTTTGCTCTGTCATGTAGTAGCTTTCTCCTTCTGTTGTTTAGCTTATTTATGGCCGGGGAGGAGCGAGTCTTGGTTTTATTTGGGATAGCATGCTCCATGCATTCCTGTAGGTGTCCATAGAATGCTTTTGTAAAGGATTCTGCATTTTGGGCCATATTGTCCACTGGCCCGGGGTCTTTGAAGGATTCCACCTCAGTTTTGAGAAGTGTGAAGTTTGCTTTTAAGAAGTTCTTCATCGTGGTTTCCTTGGCTAGGGGTGGGGATGGAATATGGATGTCCAGTGAGATTTGTTTATGGTCTGATCTTACCAATGAGGGGTATACCTCTGGTGTGGAACATAGAGACCGCATGTTGGTGATGACCAGATCCAGTATGTTTTCCCCTCTTGTGGAAGTGGTGACCAGTTGTTCCATAGCATTTGAGTTTATAAATTCTAGGAACCATTGGGTGAGGGTGTTTGGGCTTGAGTAGTTTTCCCAATCGATGTTTGGGTAGTTGAAGTCACCCAATATAATAGTGTTTGGAGAGACCTTCATATTCTCCAGTGTTCTCAGGAAAGCCGAGTGAGGTTCCTGTGTTTGGCAGGGTGGTCTTTAGCAGGCTACAAACTGAAAGGCAGTTTTGCCCACTGTTAGTTGCACATGGATGGTCTCCGAAGCTTCGTGCAGTGCCACTAGCCTGGAGGTGTGGGTATCTTTGATAAATATGGATAGTCCCCCTCCTTTTGTGGTTCGGTCCGAGTTTTGGGGCCGGAATGCATGGTATGAAGTATAGCCTGGTAGTGCTGGGGTGCTCTCGGGAGCCTTGAACCAGGTTTCTGTTACTGCACAGATATCGATATTCTCGATACTGAGGAGAGTCCCGAGTGCGTGCATCTTGAGGTATAGACTTCTGGCGTTGACGAGCATTACCCTTAGTTTTTTTTTTCTTTGTGTTGTCTGTTTGGGTTTGTCTTTTGAGCCTTGCCTAAAAAAGGCACTATGGGGGAGGCAAGAGCCTTAGCCAGTATTTGAAAACCCAGGGGTCCCTAGCGAAGCAATGTGGCTTGTCGAGCATGTCATCCCAGGCTGATAGACACTGGATCCCCTTTGAATGATACCAATACTTTAGCCAGTTGTTAAAATTGATCATTTTGTCTTTATACTGTGGCATCATTCTTGGTGAGGGTAAGATGCTACTCAAGGTCAGGGTCATACCAGCCTGGGCTACATGATCAAAGACCTCCTGTATGTCTTTTTTCATGTAGTCCAGGGGGGTACATCTCAGATCATTCACACCAGCATGGACAATGATGGAGTCATACTTGTACTTGCTTTGGAGTGACCCGAGTGCTTGTATTATGTGGCGGATCCTGGCACCCGACAGGCAGCTTACAGTGACCTTCTCCTTGTTCAGCCTGGTGAGTGGGATGTCAGTGTGTCTGACAATAGAGTGACCTATTACAAGTGTATTAGGTGTGTTGTTTAGCCTTAAGGGCTGTAACTGTGTGGCACACTGACTTTGTGAGCTATGTGCTACGTGGATATTGTTTCATGGTAGGTGTTGCTTGCATGTTTGCTTTGGAGGTCTCTGCTGCATAGGCAGATTTTTATTTAGAGCCTCCGAGTATGTTTTTGTGTGTTTATGTGTTTGGTTTGATGATGTGATAGGTCTATGTGACACTGGATTTGTGGTGTGCGTGGTTACCTTCTCCTCCTGACAGGCAGTGTCAGTACTGGGATGAAAGAACTTAGCCTCCAGTTTGGCTATATAGTTGCATCTCGCACATATATTTGAGCTTGTTGGGAGGAGGAGAGGGTGGTCTGTATACATAAGGCAGTTGTAACATTGCCTCAGGATTCCCAGATTCACCAGCTGGACTGGAGAGTAAACTCGAAACTGACCTTTGGACATGCCTGAATAATATAGGGAACTACTTATTGACTGATCAGAAAGAACCAATATGGAGCAAGTGCTTTGAATGAGTATAAGAGAATGTAGTGCTTTAGTTTGTGTTTACCTATGGGATTACTTATACGAGCAAGTGCAGGGCTTTAGAATGAGAATAGAGTGCTCAATTTGAGATTTAGAGCAGTTCTAAGGGAAAAAGTGAAGAGTAGATTTTGTGGAGCCGGGAATACTTTAAGCTTGTTTAAGCGCTGCCCGACGCTGCTCTGTGCGCAAGACCACGCTAAAAGAGGGTTGCAGGGTTTTAAGAGATAGAGATCAAGGAGTTTAGAACTGACCCAAAATGGCCAATAAAACTACAGCTTCTAGGCAGTAACCACTCCTACAGGGACAGGCAGGCTGTTCAGTGTTAACCACTGCCACTGGTGAACACAGAGACTTCCCTTTAGTCCAAGCAAGCACTAGCCTCCAATAAACTTACAAACAGTTCAGAACAGCAAATCTGTAACTGAACTTTCTTAAATTTCAGAAAGTGGGAAAAAAGCAAGATTTTTCTTTTTCTTTTTTGTTTTAGTTTAAATGTAGCAGAGATACACAAGTAGCAAAATAATCACAACAGTGCAATAAATGACCCCACACTTCAGTGTTAGGCCAAAGTCAGGTAAAATGCTTTTTTAAGAGAAAAAAACGATTTTAAATTAAGTGCAACACAGGAAATGCAGTAAACAGGCTCTAGATATGCTCTAAATACTGTTTCTAATACAGATATAAATTTTAGCAAGCTGGAAAATGCCAAAAAGTAGGCGGCAAAGCAGTAATTCTTAACAAAAAAGCAGAAGAAAATACTTAAAATCTCAAAAGTGGCTCCTTTCTCCTCTCAGTGTTTTCTCCCCTTGGTAGGTGCTTCAGCAACAACTAACAAGCCTGGAAAGACACCAAAACCACGAGACAGCAGGGTTTTAAGAGATAGAGATCAAGGAGTTTAGAATTGACCCAAAATGGCCAATAAAACTACAGCTTCTAGGCAGTAACCACTCCTACAGGGACAGGCAGGCTGTTCAGTGTTAACCACTGCCACTGGTGAACACAGAGACCTCCCTTTAGTCCAAGCAAGCACTGGCCTCCAAGAAACTTACAAACAGTTCAGAACAGCAAATCTGTAACTGAACTTTCTTAAATTTCAGGAAGTGGGAAAAAAGCAAGTTTTTTTGTTTTTTTGTATCCATTTTTGTTCCTAGTGGCTGTTTCTCACCGGTGTCAGTGGTGAGGATTTGAGACTCCTTGATAACTGGCCAGAAGTAGGAAACGTTACAATGTGCAACTAGAATGTCTGAGATAACTATTCCTCTGGGAAGCTGTTAAAGCAGCATATAGTTAATCTATCTGATTTCCACTCATGAACATTTTCTCCTAATCTGGAACATATTTTTCAGTTTCTACATGATATCCCCCCTCCCCCCAAAAAAACACTGTTATGTTACCTTCATCTTTTCTTAAACATCATTTTTTCATTTCCCTCATTATTTTTTCAGATACTCTAATGACTTGCTGAAATAAAATTACATACTTTCTGTTATTAACAATCAACTGATTCTGTATTAGCAGATATGCTACAACTATGGTTTGTAACTCTTTTACCTAACTCTTTTGCCAAGATTCTTCTTTTTTCAAAATGTTGTGCTCCTCTATAAACCTAATTTATAGGATTTTTTTCTTCACTTGTTTCAGACTGATGAAAAGTTATTATTAACTGGTTGCTTCCAATGGATGTTTGTGTGTGGTAATCCCAGCTATTATACTGCAATACTTTACTTTAGTCTACCCTTCGTCAAGAGCTGTGATGATTCTATTTCTCTTTCATCTAGATCTATTCTTCCTGTCATTTGGTCTATTTCTCTGAAATTCACTCCTGTTTCATTTAGCTTAAGGTTTGACATATATTTCCCCATACAAACATCTCTGAACCCGGTTTTTACTATAGTCTTTTGCTCATAAGTGCCTTCATTCTCCTTTACAGTATATCCAGTTTGTCCAATATCCTCTCTCATTCCTATAACCCTATTCTATTTTTCATTATTTTCTTCAGGTTCAGTGTTTTCCCCCATTCTGTAGTATTAATTCCTCCCTCATTAATTCTGAAGTCATGATTTAATTTTCAGAAAGACCTTCAGAAATCTTCAACAATAGATTACCACTAAGCAATAATTTCATGCAGACAATTCTATGTCTGTGCTGGTGTTGTAAGATTACTGTTCTAATAGAAAAAAATACTAAGAAATACTAACATGTTAAAATTCTTATTGTTATAACAAACCCTAATGACAACAGTGAAAAAATAGTATTTTATACAGTCTTAAATAAATGAGACAAAGAATCGGTGAACTACTGTGCAAATTTAACCACACAGCACGGCAGAACTGTAGTCCAATAAAGGTTACACCCCCAGTCACACTTTGCCACAAAACCACGCCAATAAGTAATCCAAATGAATTTAATGCAGAAGATTAAGCGCTTTCGTTTCAACACTTAAAACTTCAACAGAATAATAAAAAACACTAATTAAACAATTATATAATCACTACCAACACATCATTGGTTAATACTCGTTTAAAATGATAATTTCTCATGGGATGAATGACTCATTATACATCTAAAATCCCATATATATATATATATATATATATATATATATATATATATATATATATATATATATATATATATATCTTTTAAATATATATATATATATATATATTTCTTTAAAAAAAAACAATAGGGTTAAATGAGCTAATTTATAAACAGATTAAGGAGATGACCCAGAATAAAGTTAAAGTTAATCTAGAATTGAATGCAGGTGATTTACATTAGTGCACAAATGAAGTATGTAGAAATCCAGTTCAGAGAAGATAGAATTTGGGACAAAGAGGGTTTTTAAAGACAATGAAACAGATACTGAGGAATATGAATTAGAAAGAAAGAAAAGGATAAGGGCTTTGGGACAGTCATCTGTGGTGTTAGAAAATGATGATCATAAGTAGGAAAGTGTAAACCTGATTAGCAGTGTCACAGCAATGAAATAAATGTATTAATTATAGGAGACTCAATGTTAAAAATGGTTAGGACACAGATTTCTGGCAAAATAAAGAAACTGTGATGCAAGATATTTCTAGTCTTTGAATAGGTTGTTATGAATAGGAAACTAAAGGGTACAGTTATTATAACTGTGGAGGTTAATGATGTGGGAAAAATAACAAATTATTATGTATTAGTAATGTGAAGGATATTATTGAATTAAATAGGGTAAAGTCTTTTGAACTTGATTTTCTATGACGTTATTCAAACTCAGAGGTTTGGGCAGGTCCTTACCAATGTAGCTAAAGGATTCACAAATAATTTAAGAAGAATTTGTCCTGAGGCTCCAACTGAAGTTATTACCTTATGGGAAAAGATTCCAATAAGGTTTGGTTCAGTGGCACAGAGGATAACATTTTCACCTCAGAGCAAGAGGTTCCATGGTTTGATTCTTAGCCAGGGTACCTTCTGTGTGGAGTCAGCATGTCCTCCTTGTGTTTGTATGGATTTCCTCCTGGTGCTCCAGTTCCATCACACATTCCAAAGACATGCAGTTGGCAGATTGGACACTCTAAACTGGCCATAGGTGTGAGTGTGAATGCAAGTGTTTGGTGTGGAAGAACAACCATGGCAGGGTTAGCCACATGGTGGTGTTAACCTTGGCTCTAGATGATTGTGACGGTGGAAGTGACACCCGAACTCCATATGCAAAAATGGGAAAAGGGGCTGTATATGGATGGATGGGCCTTATGAGAAGAGATGGTTTACAACTACAGTTATTACTGTGTTGATAAGTTTAATTTACGTTAGTAAGAACATTCTTTTTAAGAACCATATTAGTTCTGTGAATCCTTTTTAGAAAGAGAACACAAGAAAATAGACATATACAATTCTGAGGTGGCTTCATATTTTAAACATTTGATGTGTAATGCAAGAAGCCTAAATGATAATATTTTTTTTTCAGTTGAAAGCTACATGTAACTGTGATTTTATTGCCATGTTATTAATTACAGAAACCGTGTTTTCTGATAAATATCCTCCAGTCAGTGTGTCAGGTTATAGGAGATATCATAATTTTAGAGAAAATAGGAAAAGGGGTGGTACATCAATCTAGATAAATGAGGGTTTTAGATTGTTTCTGTGTATATTGCATTTAACTGTTAACTAGGTTAAGATGTGTCTTTTATTGGCCCACAAATGTTTCTTTAACTGAGAATAGAGATTTTTATTAAAATTAATTTAGAAAATTTTGACAAAGATAATGAGTTTGTGGTTGGAGATTTTAATGCTCCTAATATCCAGTGGGAAAAACAATCATTTAGGGGCTATTAATGAAATATTGAATTCTAGTACTGAACATGGTTATAGACAGATTGCTGACAGACCAACTAGGGGTAATAGATTGTCTGGACAAATTTGGATAAGAATATCATAAACTGTACAATCAAACCCAGGTTAATTGGATCATATCATAATAGTATTGATTGGATATACACATCAAGTTTACTTATGTCCAACCATGTATAGAAAAAAGAGGTTGTACACTGGCATTTTATAGAACATATTATAATAAAATAATTGCAGAAATAAACAGTTGGAAATGGAAGGAAGATTTATGTCATATAGATATTTTTACCAGTTGGAAGATATTTTATTTTTTTAAGTCAAGTAATAGAAGACCAAGCACTATTTACTGCTGTAAACAAAACAAAAGTCTATAAAATGCCTTTGTGGATTTATGAACTAGAAAAGGTTAATTAAAGTAGGAAATCATCATGTTGGAGGAAGTTCAGATATCTACCTTGTAGGAGGAATGAAGAAAGGTACAAAGTGATTAGTGTTAGTTTTAGGAGGAAAATTAAGACTGGCCCGATATGAGTTTGAAAAAAGTTACCTTGTCAAACCTGGATAATAAGAAATAATTTTATATATATTTACATTTGTATAAGAGAAATGAATTGTACTATAATATAAAGTAGAATGATAACTTAACACATGGCCTGAATTTATTCATTAATATATGTGCAAACACTTTAGTAATATCTCATGATAGCCCCATGGTTGAAGATAATTTCCTTTTTAGTGATAACAACTCTTATCTTGACACATTTAAGAGTGGCTATGAAGAGTTGTTTAAGATTAATCCAAGCTATGCTGTCAGACCTGATGAGATAAATGTATATTTTTTGAAAAAATGTGATATGCTCTTTAATTCCTAAATTATTTAATTTATTTCAGAGGTCCTTAGAAACTGATTTTGCTCCAGAATTATGGCAGGAGGCAACTATAGTTCCAGTACCTCAAGGTGGGGATTTGCCTTTAATTGCTAATTTTAAACCAATTACTTTAACCTGTTTACTGGGTAAATGTTTTGACAGAATTAAAGCTAAATATATACTTTGGAAACAATGGTAAGTAACAGAGATAATTCTCAACACAAATTAATTCCAGGTATGTCTCATCAGACATATTTATTGTCCTTCTACCAATCATTACGGGAGGAAATGGATGAGGGGTTACCTGTTGATGCCATATATTTGGTTATGGTGAGGGCATTTGATACAATTCAACCACAACAATTTCTTTAATTTAATGGTGGCAAGTGATCTGAATCATTATATTAGAAGGCCGATGAAGAACTGGTTGTATAAGAGAACCTGCAGAATGATATTAAAGATACATTTTTAGATAGGAAATCTGTTTCTTCTGGTGAATCTCATGGATCCATTTTAAATTTCATATTACTTGGGCTATTTATGGCATCTTTCCCAAATCATAATTGTTTGTGGACAAATAAATATGCTAATGATATAAAAGTTGGTCTATTTTTATACAGTACTGGAAGATCACAACAGATTAAAAAGATACTTAGATAATTTATTTACTTGGGTCATAATTAATGAAATGGAACTTAATTTGAAAAAGACATAAGCTCTTTAATTCCTAAATTATTTAATTTATTTCAGAGGTCCTTAGAAACTGATTTTACTCCAGAATTATGGCAGGAGGCAACAATAGTTCCAGTACATCAGGGTGGGGATTTGCCTTTAATTACTAATTTTAAACCAATTAGTTTAACCTTATTACTGGGTAAATGTATATTTATTTGTCCACTGGAGTTTCTTCTTCCACACCAGAGGTCAACCCCTCACTGTTTAGATCTCACCATAAACAAATCACTTTGGATATCCATATTCCGCCCCCACCTCTGGACAAGAAAGCCACCATGAAAAACTTTTTAAAAGCAAACATCACGTTACTTAAGTCCAAGGTAGAAAGTTTCAAAGCCCCCATGCTGAAGGATAACACTGTCCAAGCTGCAAAATCCTTTACTAATGCATTCTATGGGCAGCTACAAGAATGCATGGATCATGCCATCCCAAGCAAAACCATGACTCACTCCTCCAAGAAAAGGAAACCAGTCTGGTGGACTCCTGCCATAAAAAAGCTATACAATAGAAGGAGGAAACTAGTACAGAAAAGAGTAAAATCCCATGAAGGGAAAATATCCCTGATCAGTATCAACAAGAAACTACGATCCCTCATAAAATCATCCAAGGCGAGCTTTGAAAGAAAAATTGCCAAGGACTCCAAAGATAACCACAAGGAATTATTTAGCTATGTCAAGAATCTAAGTGGCAATGCTGAGATCTGCTCGGAGTTAGTGCAGAATGGCACAAAATACACTGAACTGACTGATATCGCCAACATCCTGGCAGACAGGTTCAGTGCAAACATTACCCCCCTCTCACCCCCAAAAGGGCCCATAACCATACCAGAAGAATGTAGAGTACCTGAAATCACAGACACTCAGGTTAAAACAGCCCATTCCAAAGCCAAGAACACAGCATCAATGGGACTGGATGGTGTGCCAGGCTGCGTCCTACACAAACTCAAAGATGAACTAACCCCTCACATAAACACAATGTTCAGACTCAGCCTCTCCACAGGCTACATACCCATAGAGTGGTGCACAGCAATGGTTATTCCATTCCACAAAGGTGGAGCCACAACAGACCCCGGGAACTATCACCCTATAAGCCTGACTACCTTGATCTGCAAGGCTATGGAGCACATCATCATGGAACTCATTAACAGAGACATTGGGAACCTCCAAACACTGGACCCTACCCAGTTTGGCTTTGATAAGGGCAGATCATGCCTCCTAAACCTGGTGAACTTCTTTGAGACAGTTACCAAGGCTATAGAAGAGGGAAAGGTGGTACACATAGCCTACCTAGACCTCGCTAAGGCCTTCGACACCATTCCCCATTCTGGTATTATAGACAAGCTCACCAGCCTGAACATAAACCCCTACGCCACAAGTTGCCAACTGGCTCACGGACAGAACCTACATGGTGAGAGTTGTGGGAGCTAGGTCCGTCTCTAAACTGGTTACAAGTGGTGTTCTCCAGGGCTCAGTCCTAGGACCCCTCCTGTTCAGCATATACTTCTCAGAGGTACAGGCAGGCATAGGAGGACTATGGCTGACCAAGTTCACAGATGACTGCAAACTAGGGGCTATAACTGACTCTCCGGCTGACACAGACATCCTCCAAAAGGATCTCACTGAGACAGATACCTGGTGTCAAAATCATGGCCTCAAGCTAAATGCCAAAAGTGCATAGTCATCCCCTTTGGAAAAAACAAAGTACCCACAAAATACCAGATAGGTGGTAATCCCCTAAATACGGAAGACGTAATAAGGGATCTGAGGACCCAAGTAGATAATCATCTCACCTTTGATAATCACATTTCCAAAGTGGTTAAAAAATCCTTCTACATGGCCCACCCAATCACAAAAGGGTTTGCATCCAGATCAAAAGAGGTCATTGTGCCCCTCTCCTCATCACTCAGACCCATCTTAGAGTACAACACCCCATTTGGGATGTACCTTACAAGACACATGCAACAGCTGGAAAGACCACAGACGTACCTCACCAAGAGGATCACTGGCCTCAAACAGATGCCCTATGCAGCTCGACTGAAGAAACTCCAGCTGCACTCGGTTGCATACCGCCTACTCAGAGGTGATCTCTGCCTGACATACAAGGCCATGTCCAACCCAGAATTGTTGGATATGCTCCACCTAAAGAAAACCTTATCCCCTCAAGCCACACACTCTAGGGATCTAAACCTCACCACAACAATAAATAGGACGTGCTGGAGGGATAGATTCCTGTCCCAGACACTTCCCATGCTTTGGAACAAGATCCCAATCTACATTAGGCAGAGCTCCTCGCTAACACTCTTCAAAAGAAACCTTGACGAGTGGATGGGAAACAGAAAGTTTACCTCGGGGATCACTTCAGTGGCTCTTCTGGACAGAGGCACAGGGAACTAATCTAAGGGGACGGCGAAAGCCAACACATTCTGGTTAGGCTTATAAATGTCTTCGGGCAGATAGCCTAGTACCCACCTATAAACCTATGAACCTATGAACATGCATCATCCATTTTGGGAAAAATAAGTTATGCTGTCCTTATGCTATGAACAATTGTTTAATTAAGACTGTACATAGTATTAAAGATTTAGGGATTACTATCGATAAAGATTTAGTTTTGATATATATTTAACTGAGACAATAAGAAGGTGTTACTGTGAATTGTGAAAATTGCTGCTATGGATAGGATGTACCATTGCCATTGTTTAAGACAATAATAAGACCTGTTATTGAATATGACAGTTCTATGTGTATATATAATAAGACTGACTGAATAAGTTGAGTGGATACAAAGTTTCTTTACAGTTTGTCTAAGATGTTTAAGGGGTATTAGGTTTCAATTTTTTTGAAATCATCATCCCTATTTTCTGTTCAATACAGATTGTTATACTGGCAGTGTGGGTGCTGCTAAATTACAGCATTCAATGGACAGAAGAAATAATGAATGTATGTCATTATTTAGTGACTTCAATCCTCTGATCATCCTGGTGATTTACCAAAAAACCTCACAAATTATATGAGAAACAGACCAAAAATATGAGCCAAAAAATCTGGACTGTTAAGAGATATGGTCTATATGCTACTGAGTACAGTAATAGCGGCTTCAGTCTGTCTGTAGAAGACATGTACTGGACCCCCTGAATTTTCTTAGTTAGACATCTGTGAGGTCTCTCAAGTTGCAGCAGGTGTCTGGTATAGTACATACCAAAGGGAGCCTTATATTCAATAATAGGTCTGATGAGGGAAGAGTACAGGGGAATTACAGAAAAATGCTCACAGTCTCATAAATCAAAAAAACACAAATAGCAAGCTTCACAAGGCAGAATAACAAATCTTTCTTCACCTCTTTATTTGGTACCTTGGCCTTTCGCCTTAAAGAATAATTACACTCTAGTGTTCCCTTCCTTTATATCCCATTCAATATACACACATATAATTAATCAATTAACTTTTTAAAAGCATATACATCTTCTATTTCATTTAAAAACATTCATATAAATAACTGCATTTGAACTTCTAATATCAGGTTACTATCATGTGCATCACTCTATATATTTTAACACAGTTTATTTGTTACATAAATATTAAATACATTATAATGTCAAATTACCATCAATATTCAAACCTCTAGGTTGCAAAGTTTTATAATTAATGATACATCTACATTCTAACTTATCCAATTCATCTTTAAAACTCCCCCCATATCTAAAAAATGGTTGTGCCAAAACACTGTACATTCTAAGTTAGAAACAGTTTCTATGTTTTGGGTATGTATATACTGTTGTACTGAATAGTGTTTGATGGTTACTCTTGTCCAGGGCATACAAAGCATTCTGCCTTTTAGGTTCTAAGTGTCCTATTGATATACTTTGGTGATGGAATGTGTTATACAGTTTTATTGGGTTGCAGTTGTACCAGTAGTGATTCAGTTCTTTTGGCATATTTTTTCTGTGTTTATGTAACCAGGGAGGTGGAATCTATAAGTTCAAGGCTGGGAAGTGGTGCAGGGGGGGCTTGCACTCTTTAGTAAAAACATTGTTTTTCTTGTTTCATGTGAAGTTCAATGTAATATTATTGAATTCATTTGCAGTTTGAATTTGTTTCTTTTGAATGTTTTGCTTTTGGGTAAGGTATACATCAGGATGCTGTCATACTCATTCATTGACAGGGTTTTGAATAAAGTTCTGGACAAGTAAAAATCTTTTATCAGATTTTTCAAATAACAATCATTTATTATAGAAAACAATGATATTCTAGTCGGTATAGGTATAAAATACCTGTGTAGACTCATTCTATACGATATTGAGAATTAAATGGCCATTTATTGAGACAGTATACAGACTATATAGTTAGGGATATCATATTTGTAACTGAATGTATTGAATATGTGTTAACTAGCAACTTATATTTGTTCAAGGATTTATGTTTATAGCAAATGGGGAGTTTTATACAAAAGTGAATTAGGCAAATGTGAGTTTCTATTATTTTTTTCATTGAGTTTTTTAGGCTTGAATGACAATGAAGGGACACTTTTTCAGTTTACTAACTATAATAGAGGATTTTAGGAATTTAGCCATAAAGAAATGGCATTTTAATACGCACTGGTTTCTAAGACCTCTGATGGTACCAGGTTATCCACATCATAGTTACAGAAATTCCATCAGCAACTCTTTTCTTCACTACAACAGGATGTATCCCAGTTCTAAAATAATTTGATTAAAGGGCATTGTACTAAGATATACAATTTAACATTTGATGTGACTATTAGAGATGAGTATACTTCTAACACCAAGTAGAGATTCTGGTGCAGAGGTTATCCTACAGACTTGGTTGAGAGAATGGCTAATGGTTTTGAAAAAGGATTACCACACCAAAGGGGCTTGTACTATTGTCACAAAAATAGGCATACTGATTGGTGATAGCTATCCTAATAATGCACACAATAGCCACAGATTTTTTATTTTATTTTTTATTTATTTAACATTTGTTGACCGGGAATGTCCGACTAGGTTCCACAGAGCCTGTTTTCAGCGGAGGCCCGGGGAGAAATGCTCCAGATGCATGTCTTTGGAATGTGGGAGGAAACCAGAGTACCCGGAGGAAACCCACGCGAACACAGGGAGAACATGCAAACTCCACACAGAAGGTACCCCAGCCGAGAATCGAACTGGCGAACCTCTTGCTGTGAGGCGACAATGTTAACCGCTGCACCACTATGCCGCCCATGGTGCCCAGATGCTATCAGGATAGTGATTTGTAATAGGTGGAGGAGTTTGTCAGTATGACAAGAGCAGATAACTGCCATTAATTACTTTATAGAAGGGATAGAAAGACATTTTTGATTAAAAGTCTGTTTGAAGTATGGGCACTGTTTTAAAAACTGTCACATTTAGATAGTATGGATGTAGTATGTGTAGACGGTTCCCATTCAGAAGCCTGAAACATCATAAGCCTGAAAATCAAAATCCTGAAACCAAAAGCCTGAAAATTCAGAATCCTGAAAACTCAAAATCCTGAAAGACCAAAATCCTGAAAGACCAAAATCCTGAAACTCAAAATCCTGAAAACACAAATAATGCTAATATGTCACTATAAAGACACTAATATCTACCAACTGACCCTGACCCTAACCCTAAGGTCCGTCACTATCGCACACTCACCTGACCCGCGCCCTAAACCTAACTCACTTAAACCGCCCCTAACCCCAATATTTGTCACTATTGCATACATGCCTAACCTGCCCTAACCTAACTCACTTAAACCGCTAACCCTAAAATAAAACCAACCGCACACTTACCTGACCCCAACGCATGACCTAACACCACAGGGCTAACAATAGCAAAGCCACAATGACATCAGTATGTCTATTTTGTGTTTTCAGGATTTTGAGTTTCAGGATTTTGATCTTTCAGGATTTTGGGCTTTCAGGATTTTGAGTTTTCAGGATTCTGAATTTTCAGGCTTTTGGTTTCAGGATTTTGATTTTCAGGCTTATGATGTTTCAGGCTTCTGAATGGGAACCGTGTAGACATATAAGTGAAAATTTTATTTCTTTTGTATAAATAGTGAAATAATGTACATACGGCCAAATTGGAGGCTGAGCTCTCTCAACATAGGACTGGCAAGACCAGACAGGAGGAGAAGGTAACCACACACAATACATACCCAGTCACACATGGTACCATCACAACTTCAAATCATACACATACTCACACAAAGACATACTCGGAGGCTCTGTTCAAAAATTTACCAAAACAGCAGAGGCCACCAAAGCAGACACCCAAACAACTACCACCTCACGACCCAACACATGCAACACATAGACCACACAGTCAGAGTGTCAAACAGTCACAGCCCTTAAGGCCAAACAAAATGCCAGACACACTTGTCATTGGTGATTCCATAGTCAGACACACTGACGTCCCGCTCACCAGACGGAGTAAGGAGAAGGTCACAGTAAGCTGCCTGTCGGGCGCTAGAATCCGCCACATAACGCAAGCACTCAGGTCTCTCAACAGCAGGTACAAGTATGACTCAGTCATTGTCCACGCTGGTGTCAACGACCTGAGGCGTACCTCCTTGGACTACATGAAAAGGGACATCGAGGAGCTCTCTGATTATGTAGCCCAGGCAGGTATGACCCTGACCTTGAGCAGTATCCTACCTTCACCTAGAATGATGCCACAATACAGTGATAAGATGATCAGCTTTAATAATTGGCTTAAATTCTGGTGTCATTCAAAGGGGATCCAATGTCTGTCTGCCTGGGATGACATGCTGGACAAGCCACGCTGCTTCGCAAGGGACGGCTTGCACCTGTCACCCCTGGGCTTCCGGATATTGGCAAAGGCTCTTGCCACCCCCATAGTGCCTTTTTTAGGCAAGGCTCAAATTCTAAACCTACCACCCTAGAACACCAAAAAGGAAAAAACTAAGGGTAATGCTGCTCAATGCCAGAAGTCTCAATCTCAAGATGCACTTTTCGAGGCCCTTCTCAATATGGAGAACGTTGATGTCTGTGCTGTGACAGAAACCTGGTTCAAGGCTCCTGAGAGCACCCCAGCACTAACAGGTTTCACCTCATATCATGCATTCTGGCCCCAAAATCCGGACAACACCAAGAAAGGAGTGGGGGGGGCCATATTCATAAAGGACACCCACACCTCAAGGTTGGTGGCAACGCACGATGCATCGGAGACCATCCAGGTGCAATTAACCATAGGCAAGACTGCTCTGCAATTTGTAGCATGTTACAGGCCACCCTCTCAAACTCAGGAACCTCACATGGTCTTCCTGAAAACATTGGAGGGATAAATGTATCTCCAAACACCATCATACTAGGTGACTTCAACTACCCTAATATAGACTGGGAACACTACTCAAGCCCGAACACTCTAACCCAAAGATTCCTGGAGTTCATAAACTCAAATGCCATGGAACAACTAGTCACCATCCCCACAAGAGGAGAAAACATACTTGATCTCATCATCATGAACATGGGATCAAAATGTTCAACACCGAAGTATACCCCTCACTGGTGAGATCAGATCATAAACTAATCTCGCTGGAGGTCCTCATCCCGCCCCACCTGAAACAAAAAGACCACAGTGAAAAACTTCTCAAAAGCCGATTTCACACTTCTAAAAACTAGTGTGGTCTCCTTTAAGGCCCCTGAGCCAGTGGTAAACATTACTCAAACCGCTGAATCACTTACAAATGCCTTCTACCAGCACCTACAGGACTGCATGGATCAGGCAATCCCAAACAAAACTAAGACTCTCTGTACCAAAGGCAAGCATCCAGTCTGGTGGACCCCAGCCATAAACAAGCTCTACAACAAAAGGAGGAAGCTACTACAAGATAGAGCAAAATCCTTGAAAGGTAAGACACCTTTGATCATTATAAGTAACAAACTAAGAGCTCTCATAAAATCATCCAAGGCAAATTTTGAGAGAAAAATCACCAAGGACTCTAAAGACAATCATAAGGCCTTCTTTAGCTATGTTAGAAACCTAGGAGGAAACTCCCAGATATGCTCAGAATTAGTTCAAAATGATGTGAAAATTACTGAACCTACACACATTGCTAACATACTGGCTGACAGGTTCAGTGCAAACTTCTCCCCCCCCCCCAAAAGGAGACATATCTATTCCAGAGGATTGTAGCCCCCAAAACATCTCCAACGCCCAGGTGAGAACTGCCCTCACTAAGGCAAAAAACACAGCATCCATGGGACCGGATGGTGTCCCCGGCTGTGTGCTTCATGAACTCAATGAGGAATTAAACCCACAGTTAGGACAGCTGTTTAATCTTAGCCTCACCTCAGGATACGTACCCAAGGAGTGGCGCACCGCGACTGTGGTCCCACTTCATAAGGGCGGTGCCTCCACAGACCCTGGAAATTACCGCCCCATTAGCTTGACAAGCCTTATCTGCAAAGCCATGGAGAGGACCATAATGGAACTCATAAATAAAGACATAGGGAACTTGCAGACTTTGGATCCAACCCAGTTTGGCTTTGTCAAAGGCAGATCCTGCCTCTTAAACTTGGTTGACTTTTTGAGACAGTCACCAAGGCCATTGATGAGGGAAAGGCAGTCCATACAGCCTACCTCGACCTGGCAAAGGCCTTCGACACAATACCCCACTCAGGTATCATTGAAAAACTCATCAGCTTGAATGTAAACCCATACATCACAAGATGGGTTGCAAACTGGCTAAGTGACAGAACCCACAGGGTCAGAGTTGCTGGAGCCATGTCAGACTCAAAGCCTGTCACAAGTGGTGTCCCACAGGGCTCAGTCCTGGGTCCACTCTTGTTCGGCATCTACTTTTCTGAAGTACAAGCAAACACAGGAGGGTTATGGCTGACAAAGTTTGCAGATGACTGCAAACTGGCGCCATAGTCGAAAACACATCTGACACAGATATCCTCCAGAAGGGCCTCACAGAAGCGGATAACTGGTGCCAGAGCCATGGCCTGAAGTTAAACGCCAAAAATGCATAGTCATACCCTTTGGGAAAAACAAGGTTACCCCTAGCTACCATATAGGTGGCAATCCACTGAGCACAGAAAAAGTCATCAGGGATCTGGGGACCCAAGTTGACAGTAGCCTTTCGTTTGACACTCATGTTGCTAAAGTAGTTAGGAAAACCTTCTATATCGCCCACCTGATCATGAAGGGATTCACATCTAGATCAAGGGAGGTCATCGCCCCCCCTGTACTCATCACTCATTAGACCTATGATTGAGTACAATGCCCGTTCGAATGTATCTGACCAGACACCTGCTGCAGCTTGAAAGGCCCCAAAAGTTCCTCACCAAAAGGATAAAGGGTCTCAAAAATATGTCTTATGCTGTCCGACTGAAAGAACTCCAGCTCTATTCAGTCTCATACCGCTTGCTCAGAGGTGACCTGTGCCTGACATATAAGGCCATGTCAAACCCAGATTTGATGAATATGCTTCACCTCAAAAAATCTAGATCCCTCAGAACCACAAGGGCGGGAGACTTAAACCTTGACACGGTTATAAATAGAACGTGCTGGAGGGACAGATTCATCACCCAGAGACTCCCTATGCTGTGAAACAAAATCCCGGTACATGTGAGGCAGAGCACCTCGCTGGCCTTGTTCAAGAGGAATCTTGACCAATGGATGGGAGATCGCAGATATACCCCAGGGATTACTTCAGTATCACTGCTTGACAGAGGCACAGAAAAATGATAGGCATAGTTTTTATTCAAACTAAAGGGGTGGCGAAAGCCACATAACTATGGGCTAGGCTTATAAATGCCCTTGGGCAGATAGCCTAGTATGAACCTATGAACCTATGAACCTATAACACTTTTACCGGTACATTAAATTTTGGGATATATTTTGCAATTTTTTACAGAGGTAAAATTACTAGAAAACAAATAACTGCACACAATCAAAAACAAAAATGAGACCAATCCTTGAATAAAATGGAACAAGTACACTACACATGTAATGTTTTTCTATGAAATCTGTATTTTGTTTTTCAGATTATAAACCGGATGATATCAGCAGTAGAGACAAAGAAGGAGCATTGTTTATGAATATGAGTGGCAAATAACTCTGGAGTTGATCTCCACAATGAAATTCTGTTGTCTATTTCAGGAGTTATTTCAACCAAAGATCACTTTGCTAACAATATCCTTGGTACTGGAGGGGTTTAGTGATGTTTCATTTAAATTTACTGCATGAGGTTCTTTAAAAGTTATGGTCATGTGACTGTTTGCACTATCTGGTTTGACATACCTGGCAAGAAAGTGCTCTTCACACTTAACTACTTCCAAGTGAGACTCATGAATTTTGTTAAGCATTTTTTTTAATTTTTAACACCTTTATTGAATTAAGACTTATGACATAGGCAAACATAGATTTATGTAAAAGAAAAGAAACCATATTAACATATTCCCAGTTGCAAACAGTATACGTCATATATATTCTTTTGCATTTTTATCATGAATTCAGCATTATATTAATTGATCAATTCCTGCTTTCTCTTAAACTTCACTCTCCTCGAAAACATTATTCTGCATGTATTATTGCATCAGTTTCCATTTTTTCTATCTAATTGGCTCCTTCCCTTTTCTAAAGATCCCACTTCCATTTATTTTCTCTATGTTACAACATTCATTATTTCAAATACAGTTGATTTAGATATTCAGATCAGTTTAGACATTGATTTCTATTTTCTAGCAATTGATTTTTTTGGTAGCCACCAGAACTAAACTTAACAAGGCTTTACTATGTGTAGACAGTTCAGATCCTGTATTCCAGCTCAAAAATCATTCCTTTAGTAACACCTATTTGTTCACCGAATACTTCTGACAGAATAATCTGTAGGGAATATTTTAAGTCTGCTACCTCATTGCACTTACAAAACATATGTTCCTATTCACCTCTTTATATGTTCCTACTTACCTCTTTATTCTCTATTACACCTCCAACATTTGCCAACTGCCCGAGGAAAAGAAATTGAGCCTGCTTGAGGTATAAAAACATCTATGCAAACACTTCCAAGCAAAAATTTTAAATATTCTAGTCTCTGTTGCATATTTGGGAGACATACATATGTCCTCCCACTGTTTCCTTGTGAACTGCTTGTCCAGTTTGTCTTCCCAATCTTTTCTAAATCCTCAGATTGATTCCTATAGTTATCATGGAGTATTCTATATGCCTTACGTATTATCCCTTTTTAACAGCAGCTTTTGCTCTAGAGTCAATTAAAAACTCTTACCAGAGCCAGAGCAGGTCTTTTATTTAGGATTCCATATATTCTGATATCAATCCCTGATAGTGAAGAAAGTCCTGAGTCTGCAGTCCAAATGTCTTCTTGGTTTCCTCCCATTCTATTATCTAACTCTCTCTAGTTATTTGTTCCTGATACCTTGGTTCCTTTCACAGTTTTCTACAATTAATTCCAGCCTCCTCTTGCCTATTCTCTTTACACCCTAATTGCAGTCATTCCTATCAGTAAAATCTTGCTTCTGCATTCTCACTTTGGCTTAGTTCTTAGAATGCATATTACTACTTTATGACTATAATATTCTTTGTGGCTGTTGTTATTCTCCTCTGCATCCAAAATCTCACTCGTTCTCATTTCTTGAATTCCACCCCTCCCATTGTTATCCCTTTCCAGTTTAAATTATAGGTTTCTGCTTGTATGTATATGAGCCTTAACTGTGTAGTTCTAAAATATCCCTTCAAATCAGGTAATCCTAAACTATCTTTTTTAAAACATCTTTATTGAATTATCAAGTGTGATATAGGCAAATTTAAATTTATATAAAAGTAATCAAACTGTATTAAAAAGTTCACATTTACAAACATTAACATTATATTTCACATATATTGATATACATCAAATAACCTAAGCAATGTTATGTAAATTATTCAATTCCTGCCCTTTTTTTTCAGCAAGAAACATCTTTATTAAACCTTCAATTATGATAAGGTGATCATACATTTACATAATCGAAAACAAACCACACCGACACAATCCCAGTTGCAAGCATTTTACATCATAAACCATACTGACACACTCCCAGGAACAAGCATTAGACATCATTCATAATCTACCCAATCATTATCAGTCAAACATTACACAGCTCATTTAAGTCCTACCCTCTTTTAAACCTCATTTCTCCACTGTATGTATTGTTCCCACAATTCCCATTTTTTCCTATGCAGTTTGCTCCTACCCTCTTCTAAAGATCTCAGTTCCAGTTGTTTTATCTCTGCTACTATATCCACTACTAGAATAGTTGGTTTAGATTATGATTTCCATTTTCTAGTACTTGCTTTTTTGGCAGCCACCATAATTAGATACAGCAAGGCCTTACCATGTCTAGGCAATTATGAATCTGTATCATAGCTCAGAAAAATCATCTCCCTCATCACACCAATCCACCCACGCAGCTTCTCCAACAGTGCATCCTGCAGGGAATCCTTAAAGTCTGACAACTCATCAGACTCCCAGAAAATATGTTCCCAATTACCTATTTTTTCCTCTTCACACCTCCAACATTTGCTGTCTACCTGAGGAAAAGTTCTCTGGAGTCTACTTGGTGTACAAAAATATCCATGTAAACATTTCCAAGCAAAAATCCTAAATCTTCTACATTTTGTTTCATATTTGGGAGACATGCACATATCTTCCCATTGTTCTTTGTGAATTGCTTATCTAATCTTACCCAAACTCTCCTTCCAATCCTTTCTGACCTCCTTGACTGATTCTTATAGTTATCATGCAATATTTTATATATTCTACTAATTATTCCTTTTTTAATGGCAGCTTCTGTTATAGATTCTACTAAAAACTCTGCCAGTGCTAGTCTTTCATTTAGGATCCCCCTATTTTTTTTTCTTTGCTTATACTCTGATATCAATCCTTGATATGGAAGGTAATCTCTAACCTGCAGTCCAAATAAATTCTTGGTGTTTTCCCATTCTATCACCCTTCCCCATCTGGTTATTTGCTCCCAGTACCTTGGTTCCTTTGCCAGTTTCTCCAATAAATTCCAGCCCCCTCTTGTCTGTTGTCTATATCCCTAATTGCAGTCATCTCTATCTGCAGCATCTCCTTTCTCCATTCCCATGTTGGCTTAATTCTTAGGATACTTTCTGCTACTTTATAGATATAATATTCTGTATGATTATTGTAATGTTCCTTAAAGGCCTGCAGACAAAATTCCAGTCTTGCCTTGTTTCTTGAGCATATTCTCTGTTTCATCATCATCCCTTTCCATTTTGAATATATATATATATATATATATATATATATATATATATATATATCTTATACATAGTTTTCTGCTTGTGCTATGTATAGGAGCCTTAACTGTTTAGCTCTGAAATACCCCTTCAAATTGAGTAATCTCAATCTGCCCTGTTCTACTGGAAGAATCAGCTTATCTCACTTGCCATCTTCCCCTCCCAGATTAAGTCCTTCAGCTTTTTATTAATTGCGATCCACAGCTTCCCCTTTGGTTGATAAAAATATGCCTGAACTGTGTATAAGACTAATGGGACTAAAAACATTTAACTGCTTGTATATTACAATCCATATCCATATAACAAAGCTTCCAGTTTTTGTATTATCTTTGTTTAGTCTCTTCCCACATATCCTTAGCTGACACACCAGAATCATTTATAATCCATTCTCATAAGTACTTCATTTAAGCAAGTCCCCATAAATATGAATACTGCTGAACCAATTCATGTGTGGTTACATAATTTACCGCTATTGCCTTTGTTTTAGCTTCATTAATTTTGTATCCCAAAAAGACCTGAAACTGTTTCAAAATGTTCCACAACCCTATAATATCTCTTTCTGGTTTTGTCAGGTATACAATTATATCATCTGCAGATAGAGCCAGCTTTTCTTGACTCCCACACCAATTATACCCTTGAATTTCTGAGTACCTTTATTTCTTTGCCAATGATTCTAAATATAATGCAAATAACAAAGGAGAACGAGGACAACCCTTCCTGGTTCCTCTGCTCAAGCAGAAATTATCAGAGAGGTCCCCACCCACTTCAATTTTTACCTCTGATTCATCATACATTCTCCTAATCAACCTTATAATTTTTTTCAGGAAATGCAAATGCTTCCATTGTCCTGCTCATACAGTCTCCGTTTACTCTGTCAAATGCTTTATCTGAATCAAGACCCACCAGCAACAAAGGTATTTTCTTATATTCTGCTTCCCTGTGGATGATCAGTGTTCTGTTAATGTTGTCTAAAGTTTGCCTTCCCTCCACAAAACCACATTGATCCATATCTATCAATCTTGGCATCCCTTTTGCAATTATTTTAGCCATTATAGATATGAACAACTTATAATCATGGTTTAGTATTGAAATGGTTTGTATGAAGCTGGATCTGAAGGATCTTTATCCTCTCCAGGATGTTGGTACTTGTCCTCCTCATAAAATACTATTAAACAAAACCTTCCAGATCTTTATCAGTTTTTCCCCTCCTAGCTTACAAATTTCCATAGGAATACCATATACTCCTGGGGACTTTGTAGACTGGTTATACATCACAATTTTTACCTCATCTCCCCCTATCTTAATTATTAGTAATTGAGCCTCATCTACCTCTAACCTTGGCATATTTAATTCTTCCATAAACATTACCATTTGTATCTTTTCTTGATTTCTATATTTCTCTGCTTTATACAGACTTTCATAGAATTTCTAAAATATTTCTAATACCTCTACAGAATCTTTTGTTACCTTCCTTGTTAATAGGCTCCCTAAGCTTGGTGACAGCTCTTTCTGCTTTCTGTTGCCTGATTCATTGTGCTAAAAGTTTTTGAACTGTAGTGTTATTATCAAACAACAGTTGTTTAACAGCAATCTTTCTAAACTCATGTATATTATCGAGATAATCCCTTATTTTTTGCTTAGCATTCTGCAGTTGATCCTCTTCTTGTTCTGTGAGATCCCCCCTATTCTGCAATACTTTAGCATTTGTCAGTCCCTCTAAATAATTCTTGTTACTTCTTTACTATAGCTCCCTTTCTTTTATTTCCACCATATTTTTAAACTCTACCTTAATTTTATCCCACTCCCTAGCTATATTTTTAGAAGTAATTTATATCCTCTCAAATAGCTCCTGAATAATCTCCACTATCCATTCCTTAAATTCCTCTTTTCAAAAGATAGGTGGGAAAGTGCCAGTATCTAATTTTTATTTTAGCTATTATTGGTACATGATCTGAAATAGTTATTGGGTGTGTATCAAGACCTACAATTAAATGTACATGTTCCTGTGAAATGTAAATTCTGTCTAGCCTAGCCCAGTGTTTATATCTTGGGGAATAACATGTAAATTTGCTCTGAACGCCTATAAATAAATTCACATCCTCCATGTCAAATATTTTCAGAAAATTTTTCAAAAATCTATCCTCTTTTGTTATAATTTTCCTTCTGAGCACCTCAGACACATCTTCACTACTGCAAATCAAATTCCATTCCCCACTTATAAGTAATATTCCTTGCTGAAAAGTGATTACTTCTCCTAGAATTTTCTTAAGCTCCATTATAGCAGTTTTATAAATACATGCCAGTGTAATTCTCCTCTCTTGCCAGTAGCCTCTTAACACTACAAATCTGTAACTATTATCTTTTTTATCCTCTTCTATCACTATTGGAGCTCTTATTGCAATTAATATAAGTACTCCTGTTTTCCTTTGTCCCAGATATTCCACTGAATAACCATCCTGAAAATCTTTCTTTATCAAATTTACATGTTCAGTTCTTTCCAAGTATCTTTCCTGTAACATAGCTCTTTGCACTCTACATTTTTTAATATAGTTCACTATTCTTTTTTGTATTTATCTGTGAGACCATTGACATTTAAAGACATTACAGAAAGCATCATTGTATTAAAAAGTTATTATTCCCACATTTTATGTATAATACTTACTAAATCAGTCTAAGGTCCTTAGTCTAGTCATTCCCCCATGCAAGAAGGAGAAAAAAGCACATTCATTTTTCTTTTGTCATGCACTTTTAACCAGTGCTTTTTTTTTTGTTTACATTGCAGTGCCTACATTTCTTAAAACTGAACAATTAGAAAGAGAGAAGGGAGAAAGAAAGGAAAAAGAAAAAAAATGAACAGCAGCACCTACTTACAATCTGCATTATACTTAAAAATAATAGAGAAAACTTTACTTTACAGCATGCAAAGAAAACTGTACACCACAAAAATAGTACTATTAAGAAAAAAAATTCTTTACTTACAGTTAACTTTCTCCCCTCTCTTCCCCTCCCCAAAGTATTTTTCCAAACATTAATGACATGAAGTAGATCATATACATTAGAGTCCTGCACAAATCCAACACATTCTGAAAAAGTCCCATATTTCCAGATTGTCTTGTTCTGTCATACTTCACAAATATAACTATTGCATTGTAATCCCACATTAAGTTACTGGTTTTACTACTGTTCATCTCCATCTCCCAAATCCTGTCTCTGCTTCACTTTCAACATACTGTTGATTCTTCTAGTCAACCTTTGTGCTCCCTTCCGTCTCACCAACATTTTCCATTGAAACAGTGGAAAAGGTTTCACATGTACAGTCTCTCTGTGGTCTTTATTATCAGAAGAACAAGAATCTCCTGTTTTACAGCTCACTTTTTGTTGGACAAACTTTTGTATTTCCTCCTTAGCATGTACTTCATCAAAAAATGATTTTTTCCCTCCAGGGAAGGTTACATTGAAGACAGCTGGGTACAGCAGTTTGAATCTCATACCTGCATCTTGCCATTCTCTGAATAGTGGAAGAATATACTACTCTTCTACCTGGTGTACAATGAGTAATCATTCTCCGCAAACACTCTGCTGTATCCCACTTTGAGTATTTTGTCCTTCTGACACAGTTTTGTCAGAATCAACTCCTTTTGTTGGTAGGATTGCATCTTTACTATTAAAGGTCTAGACTGCTTTCTCATATGCAAGTTTGGCACATACACACAGTGTGCCATTTCAACCAGCAGCTCCTGCTGTGGAATACCAGTCCAGATGCTTATTTGTGCTTTCATAAAATGAATGCACTTTGTTCTATTCCTTCCAACTTCTCTGGTAAAGCTGAAAATCTCAGGTTTTCCCTATGTGCTCTGTCCTTTAATTCTATTATTTTTTGAAACATCTCCTCCTGAGCAGTCTTATATTTAGCCAGCCTTTTCTTTATTTCAACCTCTGATTTTTTTGCATATCTCATCTGAATATCTGTTTAAAGCTTCTTCCATTTTTTCCGGCCTGTTATTGTATGTGTTGATATACTCCATCAGTATTTTATTTATTTTAACCAGTTCTGTGTGCAGTTGTATATCTTCCTGTAGGTTACTGGAAGTCATGTCTGGAGGTTGCATTGCATTTTGTTGAAGAGCTGTAGAACTTTCCCCATTCAGTGTTTCTTCCTCACTTTTTGTAGCTTATTTTTTTCCAGGTGCTCTCTGTTTCTTTTTTCCTGGCATCCAGGCAGTAAACTTACTAGCCAGTTACTGAAATTTACCCATAAACACAAAAGTCTACTGGCTTTCTCTGTTGAGTTTCTGTTTTCACACTGGGAGAGCTAGAGTTAAGAGGTTACTCTATGTGCAGCCATCTTGAAAGTCCAATCCTAAACTATCTTGTTCTATTGCAAGGATTAAGTTATCCTACTTGACCCATGCCCCCTTTCCCTCCCAGATGAAATCCTTTAACTCTTTATTAATTGCTGTCCACAACTTCTCATCTAGTTGATAAAAAACACCTGACCTGTATATAAAACTAGAGAGACTAAAAACATTTTCACTGCTTGCATATTACTGCTATCCATATCCATAAACAACAGTTTCAGTTTCTTAATTTTTGCATTATCTTTTGTTTAGTCTCTTTCCACATACCCTTAACTGCCATAACAGAGTCTTTTTTAATCTTAAATACTTCATTTTATCACGTCCTTATAAATATGGGTATTGCTAGACCAATTCATGGGTGGGTACATAGTTTACAGCTATAGCCTTTATTTTACCATCATTAATGTCATACACCAAAAGGACATGAAACTGTTTCAAGATGTTCTACAATACTGAGACATCCTTTTTATGGTTTCATCAGATGCAAAACAATATAGTTTAGAAATAAAGGCAACTTTTCTTGATTACCATATCAATTATATCCTTGAATTTCTGAGTCCCTTATTTTATTTCCCAATGGGGTCTAAATATAAAGTAACAAAAGGAAAAGTGGATACCCCTGCCTGGTTCCTCTATTTAGACACAATTAGTCAGAAAAGAATCCTCCCAATTTATTTTTTGACTAAATGCCTCATATATTCCTTCTTCTTCTTTCAGCTTTTCCCTGTTAGGGGTCAACACAGTGGATTACCTGTCTGCTCATGATTGGGAGTAGAGTTTTATGGTGTTGAATTGCCAGTCCAGCACCCAACCTTCCACAGAAGGCACACACACACACACACACACACACACACACACACACACACACACACACACACACACACACACACACACACACACTCATGCCTAGGGCCAATTTAGAGTGTCCAATACACCTACAGCATGTCTTTGGGATGTGGGAGGAAACTGGAGCACCCGGAGGAAACCCATACGACCACAGGGAGGACATGCAGACTCCACACAGAAGGCACCCCAGCTGAGGATCAAACCAGAGAACCTCTTGCTGGTAGTTGGCAACGCTAACCGCTGCACCACTGCGGCCACCCAAATCCCTCATATATTCCTAATTAACTTTAATATTGTAACAGGGAATGAACATGCTTCTATTGCCCTACTCATAAAATTCCAGCTTACTTTGTCAAATGCTTGCTCTGCATCAAGACCCACCAACAACAGTTGTATTTTCTTATATTATACTTCCCTCTGGATCATCATTGTTCTTTTAATGTTGTAAAAAGTTTGCCTCCACTCCACAAAGCCACATTGATCCATATCTATCAACACCTTTGCCATTATTTTAGCTATTGCAGACAAACAATTTACAGACATGGTTTAAAATTGAAATGGGCCTATATGAAGCTGGCTCTGATGGGTCTTTACTGTGTTTAGGTATTACATTCACCACAGACTTCTTCCAGGATGCTGGTGCTTTCCACTCCTTTTAAAATACTGTTAAACAAAACTTTCCAGATCTTCATCATTTTCTGTCCTCCTAGCTTCTAAACTTCCACAAGAATGCCATCCATTCCTGGACAGTTTCCTGCAGATTGACTGTATATCACCATTGTTATCTCATTTCCCCTATCTTAACTGCTAATTGTTGTGCCTCATCTCCCTGTAACCTTGACATACTTAAGTCTTCCATAAATATTTATGTTTAAGCTCTTTCTTGAGTTCCACATTTTTCTGATTTAGATGAATTTTCATTAAATTTCTGAATTTCTGAAATATCTCTAATACTCCTACAGGAGCTCTGTGTTATTTTCCTTGTTACAGGCTCCCTATATTTGGCAACAACCCTTTCCTCTTTCTGTTGCCTAAGTCATTGTGCAAAAAGTTTTTGGAGTTATTATCAAGAAAGAGTTGCTTAACAGCAATCTTTCTAAACTCATTTATATTATCCAGATACTCCTTTATTTTCTCTTTAGATTCTGCCATTGTGCCTCATCTTGTTCTGTGATATTCCACTTATTCTGTAATACTTTAACATTTGCCATCCCCTCTAAATAATTCCTGTTACTTCTTAATCTTATCACTTTTTTCTTTTATTTCTACCCTGTCTTAAACACCAGTTCTGTTAAGCAATTCTTATCTCAAATTATAATGTGCAGTTGACTTATTTAATCTGAAGAGATCATAGCTATAACTGTTCTCTGCTCTGAATGAAAAATAAAACATAAATTTCCTCTGGAATGTTACTTTTCACCTTGGACCTAGAGCTTTTTCATTTAGGATCACTATCAACTTGTAGCTCTTTGTCATCTTCTTCTTCTTTCGGCTTTTCCCCTTCAGGGGTCGCCACAGTGGATCATCTGTCTGCTCATGATTGGCAGCGGAGTTTTACGGTGTCTAGTTGCCAGCCCGGTGCCCAACCTTCCACAGAAAGCACACATACACACACACACACACACACACACACACACACACACACACACACACACACACACACACACACACACACACACACACACACACACACATACATACACCTAGGGCCAATTTACATAGTCGAATCCACCTACTGCATGTCTTTGGGATGTGGGAGGAAACCAGAGCACCCGGAGGAAACCCACGCGACCACAGGGAGGACATGCAGACTCCGCACAGAAGGCACCCCAGCTGAGAATCGAACCGGAGAACCTCTTGCTGTGAGGCATCAACGCTAACCACTGCACCACCATGGCCTCCCTAACTTGTAGCTCTTTTTCATAAATATCCTTAATAACTTCTCAACCCCAAAGCCAATCACACGCTAGTTATTGTTATGTACTTCCCCTATATCCCAATTTAGGTAAATGGTGTTAGAATCCTGAACCCTACCTTGAGAAAGTTTTAGCATGTATTACAAAATATTTCAGTTGCTTCTTGCAGCCTTTCTCTCTAATTTTGACAAATATTCTAACTTTTCCACATCCAGTTTTATATGCCTCTATGCAACTCTTCCAATTCCCCTTTTTAACTGTTTTACTCAACTTGATGTAATTTTGTAGGTGCTGCAGACATAGATAGCTTTTACTAAAGATAAGTCAGCTTGTCATAAAGGTCTTATCCTTACTTAATTAGCTGAGTCTGAAACAGAATCACGGAGATCAATGCTCTATCGTGGAAAATAAACAAGCAAATCCATCTTGTACATTACACAAAGCTCTGTCCTCTGTCGCATACAATGGAATCATATAACTTAACAAATCATATATCGTTACAGAGTAGCTATTATCATAGAAGACCAATTAAAATTCTTTGTAGCATATAGTGATTCAGTTGTTTCAATGTATTATTCAGATACAGAGGAAAAAGTACAGATGCAGTTTTTTATGACTTTGAAAACAGTGACACGCTTAACAGTGTCAGAGACAGACAGAGATAGCAACCAGAAGCAAAAAGAACTTCCAACAGCTTTAAAAGTAACAGCTTTAAAAGCTATTAAATACTTTAGTTTGTTTTTTGTGTACCAGTGAGACTTGCTTTACAGATTTTAATGCTGTTTTCATTTTCCAGTGCTGTTCTGTGGTTGTTACCACAGGTAAAAGCACTGAAAGGTACATACAAATCTTGTTATGGATTTCTCTGATATCAAACAATTGCACAACAAGGTTGCATTTTTCTTGATTTTGAAGTAAAATCAAATCACTTTATGTACTACATATACATCAATGCTTTCTGTGGGACCCTGTACCCTCAAGAAGAGCAAATACTAAACATATAGCAGCATTTTTAGCTCACAATAATATTCTTAGAGTTTCTGTTTTATCACTGCAATATCTTTCTGTGGTTATCTAATCTGATATGCTTTATAAACTTGTATCTCTTCATCCCCTGCAACTTATAGACATGTGGTATACTGCACCCCCACAGGCTTCTCTGTGTTGCTTCTTGCTGCTAGGAAGATTTCCAACTTCCAGATCTACAAATTAATTTTTCTAATTAATTCATTTGTAGAGACAGAGTGAGAGAGAAGTTTTATAAAAGTTTGGTTGTACCATGTGTCTCTATGGCTTACACGACACAATTTCATATTTATTTTGAAGCCAAATAAAGTAATATACTATGCTTCTAGGCCAGAGACTTTACTTTTACATCTGTGACACAGTAAAGAAAGTATACAACCTGACCACACACACACACACACACACACACACACATACACACACAGACACACACAGACACACACAGACACACACACACACACACACACACACACACACACACACACACACATGCACACACACTCATGCACACACGTCCTTGAAGAAGCAAACATAAGTACTGTGGTATCATGAAAAGGGAGACTTCTTAAACTGCCAGCATCGTTATGGCACCACCTTAATAGCATACTGTTTGTCTTCAGCTTCCCTTACTGATACACATTTCAGAGTTAAAAACTTGGATTGAATCAGCAAATTTGCTGGAAAAATGAACCTTAAGGAAATTATTTTCTGCTGGAAAGTTTCATGTAGCAGGCCAAAAGAGTTTTTTTAGATACTACTATAACAGGCATATTTTGAAAGACAGTAACTGACCGAGTTTCTTTTCTTCATGAAATAAGAAAGAACCTTGTTTCTCTCCATTAAGGAATTAAAACAAACTATAATGCTCTATTTACTACATGTTGAAGAAAGGCCTAGAAGACTATCCTGAATGTTCTCCTCAAGAATTGATAGTAGACTAATAATAGTAGAAAAAGCTGGTTTTGTAATGTCCAGGTGTTCAGGTACAACCACAAACCTGAGAATATGCCTTCTAGCTTGACATTCTAGCTGTAAAACTTTGTTCTGCAGGAAACAAACTTGAGAGTTTAACTGCACATTTACTTGAGAGATATGATTTAATTTCTGCTTTGACAGAAAAAAAATGGCCTTCCCAAGGGAAGCATTTTTCTCCATAAAAATATTGGCCTGTTTAGTTTGTTGAGCAATAATTGATTAAACTTTTTTAAAATTTTTACATGAACAAACCTAGAGAGTCAGTTTTAGCCACAAGAAATATTACCTAGGATAGAGTTACCTAATAACTGTTCAGCAAATCTGAACTGACCATTAACAAAGTAAATAGCATTAAAAATCCCAAACTGCCCCTAGACAGTATTCTACCCTGCATCAGGAGAGAGAAGACTGAGTATCTGAAACTTGCACATTAAGTAAAGTAGTCAAACTTACTTTACCTTGTAGAAGTTGCTGTTTGGCTTTCATGATAACAGCACCAGTCTCCTTCCAAAAGGATTGTGAGGAGATGCTTAAAAGAAATCTGTTTGATGGAAATGAATCAGCAAATGATGGATGCATAACTACATCCCTCCAGTCGAGAGGGTTGTCGGATAATTTACTTAAAGAAACGGTGATGCAGCATGAGCCAGAAAAAGGAGGAGTTGCTTCCTAGGGGGACATTATGGCGAAAATACAAAATAAGGATGCAGAGATAATCCTGAAGAATAGTGGTGAGATGAAAAAGAAAACATATGCAGAGAAAGTGATAGAAGGCAAAAAGGGAGTAGCAGGAAAGAAGGCAGAAGAAAATGAAAAATGGACGCACATGGGAAGGATTCAAAATTAAAAAGACAATGAAATGGACAGGTATTAAGTGTGGGACAATTTAATAGCTCCATTGGGTATAAAACCATATGAGGTATTTATTCTTATTAAATAAGAGACATTTTGTGACATTATATTTGATACTTTCTTCAATGGAACATTTTCTTGGACAATATGAAAAAAGAAAGACTGTGACCCATGTTTATGTAATAAAAGCACTTAACAGGGAAACAAGAAAAATGATTATAATTTCAAACAGAAGTAGAAAGAGAGACTTTGAAAGGACTTTTAAAACTTTATGTAAGGAAGTACTGGTCAGTGCAAATCTTTATGACCAAAGGGGTTTATGGACTAGTGGCTTGGATTGTAATGCTGTGTTAAAAGTAGAAAGAAAAAAAAATATATATATATATATATATATATATATATATATATATATATATATACCAAGCATGATAAATGTGGAGGGGAATAAGAGTGTCGTAAAATATTGGAGACAACCCAAACATGTTTTTTTTTGTGTGGAAAAGAAGAACATTTGATAAGTAACTGTGACAAAAGAAAATGTTATATTTGTGGGGAAATGGAACATGAGGCAAAAATTTTGAATTTAAATGTAATAAATGTAACAAAAGTGGAGATTTATGGATGCATTGCAAAAATGAAAATAAGAGGAAGAAAAATTAAAAAGAAAGTGAAGAAAGAGAAAAATTTTAGAAGTAGTAGAAATAGAAGAAAAATTAGATGAGAATAAATAATGAAGATGACATAAAATGGTTCTGAAATATGTAAGTCACGAAGAAGATGTAAATTGGGAGGTGGTAAAAGAAAAAAATACTTCTATTGGTAAAATGTAAAAGACAGAAAAAGAAAATTTAAAGGGATAAATATGAGAAAAAAATGGAAATGGATGAAAAAGAATATATGCAGCTAATGACTGGAAGTTGATATAATTTTTAAGGTGTCTGACTCACAGACACAAGGTACACAGTTTAATTCTCACCTTTAGGAGGGAATTTGGCTAGGCGTAGAACGTCCTTTTAAGAAAAGTAGCATAGTAATTAGCTATGAACTTACAAAACCATGAATCTAAGGGAAAATGAAAATTTTAGAGTGCTTTCTGTAAATGTGAATAGTGCTAAGAATATCTTAAGAAAAATATGGATTTTGGAATGGTAGAATACATGTGATGTAGATGTAATTATAGGAGAGGTAGTTGAGACAGGATTTTCTGATCATCTTGTCATATTACTAGAGATAAAGGAAAACAATGAATATATAAAAATAGGCAAAAAAATAACAAATATAAATGAGAAAGCATCGAATAAAGAAGGAAAGAGATTAGTAATACATTTATGGAAAGATCATATTACTGTGAGAGCACTTTATTAAAATGGTCTGAATGGTGGATGATATTTAAGGAAATATGTAAACAACAATTAAAAACTGGAGACCAGTAATATTGAATAATATACATTATATGGTCTAAAATAATGCAAAAAAAGATTTGCAACTAAAATGAAAAATATTATAGGAGACAGTATATATAGTATAAAGGGGAAGAGTTGTCAAGAATTATTATTGATAGTCAGAGAAATTGTGTATTATACTATAAATAGAAAAGAAGAGGCAACAGACATGATAGGAGACCTTAATAAGGCATTTGATACAATTGAATATGAAATCTTATGGTTAATAATGAAAAAATATAACATAAGTGAGAAATTTAGGACATTATGTATGTCAGTATATAGTATTATATATATTATATATATTCTTATTAACAGACCACAAAAGGTATGAGTAGGCAAGAACACCTTGATGAGCATCACAATGAACACTGTAGTACCTCAAGGATGTGTTCTGAGTTCCCTGCTGTTCATCATGCTGACACATGACTGCATTGCTAGGTACAACACAAACCACATTATTAAGTTTGCAGATACTACAGTGGTGGGTCTTATCAGCAATGGTGACAAAAAAGCCTACAGAGAGGAGGTGAACCAACTGATTGTCTGGTGTGACAACAACAACCTGGCTCTCAATGTGACTAAAACAAAGGGGATAATAGTATGCTTCAGGAAGAGACACAAGGCGCCTCACTCTCAATCAAAGGAGAAACAGTGGAAAGGGTGAAGGGCACCAAGTTCCTGGGTGTACATATCGCTGAACACTTGTTTTGGTCAACAAACACTAATCACATTGTCAAGAAGGCCTAACAGTGTCTACACTTTCTAAGATGGTTGAGAAGAGCAAAACTACCACCTTCAGTTCTCACAACCTTCTATGGGGTACCACTGAAAGTATCCTGACTAGTAATCTCTCGGCGTGGTATGAAAACTGCACGGTTTCAAATCGCAAATCTCTCCAGAGGTGGTGAAAGTGGCAGAGAGAAATATCAGGTTCATGCTCCCATCTATCCAGGACTTGCACTCTGGTCGGTGCCTTAGCAGATCCATGAAAATAGTCAAAGAATGCACTCACCCTACCCATGGTCTGTTCTTATTTTTGTCTACAGGCAGGAGATACTGTAGCTTACATTGCAAAACCACAAGAGTTAATAGAAGCTTTTTTTCCACAAGCTATCAGACTTCTGAACTCCAGTAATAACATACACCATGCTAGTAATGGAGGTCTGGAGTTAGAATACTGAAGTAATTCACAGACATATGCAATAACTGTAGGAAAGTACAATCTTATACCTTATGTGCAATATTAATGGTGCCATGCTAATATTCTGTGCAATATGCAAAGTTAGCATTCCATGCCATTAGAAATCTGTCTGATTTTGATCTGTGCAATATTTTGGGTACAGACAGAGACATGTAAGTGGAATAGTCTTGGTGCATGTCATTGTATTTGTTACTGCACTGCATAAATGTCTTACTGTTGTTACTGTTAGATTAGTTTTAGTACATGTGTTACTGTTGTACTAATATCAGTATATGTTGCATTCACATTGAGTTTGTAGTAACCCAATTTAATTCAGTTGCATTGTTGTGCAGTCTGAATGTCAATAAAGTTCACTTTGACTTTGATTTTAATAATGAAATAAAACTACTTGTAAATGGGTGGTTAAACCAAGAGGTACATATGAAGATTGATCAAGGAAAGGGATTTTCAATGAGTTATATACTCATTGCATTAGCTGTGAATGTGATAGTATATGAAATAAATTACAAAATGAAGGATGTGGGGTATATAACAACTGAAGGTTTAAGAATCCCAATTCTGTTAACATATGCAGATAAGATTATTATAATTTAAAAAAAGCTAAATTTGGATAAAAAAGTAATAATTTTCACAAATTGGTGTCTAGTAATAGAGCTAAATAAAGAGAAAAGTTAACATTTATGTGATATTTTACAATGAATGAAGTCTCTGTGTTGGGTATAAAAATTGGAAATAAAGATGTAAGTAGAATTCAATGGGGAAAACAATAGAAGAAATAAAACACGACTTGTCTTTTCTGGAGAAGATAATAAATTGCCATTCAGAAAAAAGGTATATTTGATAAATTCTGTACTGATGGGAAAATAGCACACTTAGCAGGTATATTTATGTTGCCAACAGTATTTGAAAAGGAATTATTGCAGATAATGTAAATAAATAAAAATAAAATAAATAAAAAATAAAATTAAAAAAAATGCAGATAATGTTTTCATTTATATGGGGTTCCAGATTAAACCCAATAAAAAGAGGAGCTGTATATGCAAATAAAGAGGAAGGTTTATGGTTAATTAACTCAGTTGTATATGCTGTTTCATTAAATTTGTACAAAGTGTTAAAGTGGATAAATGAAAAAGATAATTGAAAATAGTAAAACTGTATAAGTGTAAGCATGATAGATTTTGGGGTATGGTTAAAATGAATAAAAGAGAAAAAAATGTATAAATGAAGAAACAAAATGTTACAAAGAAAAAAAAATCTTTTTGTGGAAAAGAAAAATTGATGACATAGAAAAAGAAAAATATGGTATAATAACATAATGCTAAAACATTACTATGCAAAACCATGGGAAACATCTAACATATAAAAAAAATTAAAGCTATAAAACTAAGAAGCAAATGGTCTAATCAGAAAGTAGAATGTAAGATTTTTTTGAAGACTAGTAATAGATAAATTGCCAGCAAAAAGGAAATATGCCATATAAAAAGAAAAGTGATATAATATGTTTACATTGTTAATCATTTTAAATTGAGTTGCTGGCTACTGAGACTTGTCTGCATATATCAACTGGACACAAGCTGATTTAAGTATATTTTTCTGCACTTATTTAAGATTTGAGTCAGTAAATATTGTGTGTCTTTGATTCAGTAAATATTGTGTCTCTGTCTCTCTGCAGTTAGCCATCTGAGCTCACTGAAAGTTGTTAGACTGCTTTGAAATTCCTTTGTTAGTGTTAGTTAGGTTGGGGGTTTCTGCTAGCATTAAAATATGTGTTGGTTACATTTCTAGTAAGCATTTTAAATCAAGTTGCTGGCTACTGAGACTTGTCTGCATACATCAACTGGACACAAGCTGATTTAAGTATATTTTTCTGCACTTATTTAACATTTGAGTCAGTAAATATTGTGTGTCTTTGATTCAGTAAATATTGTGTCTCTGTCTCTCTGCAGTTAGTTCCCCACCCCTCCTCTCTGTTTCTTGTTGTGGTGTTAATCTTGGTGGCTTTGGAATTGCCCGCCGCTGCTGTAAATCTCTTTTTACACACTCCTCCTGGACCCATCTCATTTGCTCATTCAACTGAGTACAGTGAGATCATATTTTGATTTTGGATACTCCTACCAGTCCCATCTCCTCTGCGGTGTACAGAGCAAGCACTTGGGAAGGGCATTCCCCTACAGCATCTTAATCTGCTCTGTTTCCTCCGTCTCAAAAAAAAAAAAAAAAAAAAAAAATTTGCACTTCATCTGCCTTACTGTATTCGTGTTTCTTTCTCTGTTTTTTTGCTCCGACTGCCTTTTTCCGCCTAAAAAGTGAATTTCTAACTGATTTGTGCTTTAAAAAGTTTAAATTGCATTTGCCTTCTGCTTTTTACAGTTTTTGCACTTGTTTTATATCAATTTAAGTCATTTTTGTATTGTATAACTGTTGTAGGCTACACACTAAAGTGCGCTAGCCTGTTTATAGCATTTACAGTGTTTTCTGCTGTTTCCTGAAAAAAACAAAAAAACAAAAAAAAATGTCTTTTCCTGCCTTTGCTGAACTAGATTAGTCCAGATTTCAGGTTTTGCTGAATTCCGGACTGTGGTATAGTTTCCTGTGATGCTCATATCCTTACTTGGATATGAGGAAGCTTCTCTGTTCACCAGTGAGAGTGGGGAGCTTTGAGCAGCCTATCTGTCCCTGGAGGAGTGGTCTCAGCCCTGAAACTAGTAGCTTATTGGCCATTTTGGGTCAATTCCTATCTCTTTCAGTTTCCCTGCTTTAAAACCCACATTTGCACGGTTTTGCACGATTTTGCGCATAGCGCAGCGCCACTTAAGTGGGTTTAAACTATTCCCGGCTCCACAAAGTCTGCTCTTCACTTTTTCCCTTAGAACTGCTCTAAATCTCAAAGTAAGCACTCTATTTTCATTCTAAAGCCCTGCAGTTGCTCATATAAGTAATCTTATAAGTAAGCACTAATAAACTAAAGCACTACACCCTCTTATACTCCCTTTAAGTACTTGGCTCTCTATTGGTCCTTTTTGATCAGTCAAAAAGTAGTTCCTTATACTATTCTGGCATGTCCAAAAGTCAGTTTCGCTATTACTCTCCAGTCCAGCTGGTGAATCTGGGAATCTTGAGGCAATGTTACAACTGCCTTCTGTACACAGACCACCCTCTCCTCCTCCCAACAAGCTCAAATATATGTGAGAGATGCAACTATATAGCGAAACTGGAGGCCGAGCTCTCTCAACCCAGCACTGGTGCAGTCAGTCAGGAGGAGAAGGTAACCACACACACCACAAATCCAGTCTCACATATATGTATCGCAACAGCAAACCCAACACATAAACACACAAAAACATACTCAAAGGTTCTAAATAAAAATCTGCCCAAGCAGCAGAGACCTCCAAAGCAGACATCCAAGCAACCATTACCCCACAACAATACCCATGTATCACATAGTTCACAAAGTCAGTGTGCCACACAGTCACAGCCCTTAAGGCTAAACAACACACCTAATACATTTGTAATAGGTGACTCTGTTGTCAGACACACTGACGTCCCACTCACCAGGCTGAACAAGGAGAAGGTCACTGTAAGCTGCCTGTTGAGTGCCTGGATCCTCCACATAACATAAGCACTCAGGTCACTCCAAAGCAAGTACAAATATGATTCCATCATTGTCCATGCTGGTGTGAATGACCTGAGACATACCTCCCTGGACTACATGAACAGAGACATAGAGGAGCTCTCTGATCATGTAGCCCAGGCCAGTATGACCCTGACCTTGAGTAGCATTTTACCCTCACCAAGAATGATGCCACAGTATAAAGACAAAATGATCAATTTTAACAATTGGCTAAAGTATTTGTGTCATTCAAAGGGGATCCAGTGTCTGTCAGCCTGGGATGACATGCTCAACAAGCCACGTTGCTTTGCTAGGGACGGCTTGCACCTGTCACCCCTGGGCTTTCAAATACTGGCTAAGGCTCTTGCCACCCCCATAGTGCCTTTTTTAGGCAAGGCTCAAAAGACAAACCCACCTCCATAGACAACACAAGGAAAAAGAAACTAAGGGTAATGCTGCTCAACGCCAGAAGTCTAAACCTCAAGATGCACATACTCGAGGCTCTCCTCAGTATGGACAATATCGACATCTGTGCAGTAACAGAAACCTGGTTCAAGGCTCCCGAGAGCACCCCAGCACTACCAGGCTTTTTGGTCCCAAAGCTCAGACCAAACCACAAAAGGAGGAGGAGTATTCATATTCATCAAAGATACCCACATCTCCAGGTTAGTGGCACTGCACGAAGCATTGGAGACCATCCATGTGCAACTAACAGTGGGAAAAACTGCCTTTCAGTTTGTAGCCTGCTACAGACCACCCTCCCAAACTCAGGAACCCCACTCGGCTTTCCTGAGAACACTGGAGAATATGAAGGTCTCTCCAAACACCCAAACATAGATTGAGAACACTATTCAAACCCCTACACCCTCGCCCAATGGTTCCAAGAATTTATAAACTCAAATGCTATGGAACAACTGGTCACCACTCCCACAAGAGGGGAAAACATATTGGACCTGATCATCACCAACATGGGGATTCTATGTTCCATACCAGAGGTATACCCCTCATTGGTAAGATCTGACCATAAATTAATCTCACTGGACATCCAAATCCCATCCCCACCCCCAGCCAAGGATACCACAGTAAAGAACTTCTCAAAAGCAAACTTCACACTTCTCAAAACTGAGGTGGAATCCTTCAAAGCCCCCGGGCCAGTGGAAAATATGGCCCAAGCCACAGAATCCTTTACAAACGCATTCTATGGACACCTAGAAGAATGCATGGATCGTGCTATCCCAAATAAAACCAAGACTCACACCTCCAAAGGCAGGAGACCTGTCTGGTGGACCCCAGCCATAAATAAGCTATACAACAGAAGGAGGAAGCTACTACATGATAGAGCAAAATCCCAAAAAGGGAAGGCATCTCTGATCAGTACTAGCAAGAAACTACGATCCCTTATAAAATCATCTAAGGCCAGCTTCAAAAGAAAAATTTCACAAGACGCTAAAGATAACCACAGGGCCTTCTTTAGTTATGTCAGGAACCTGGGTGGCAACTCCCAGATATGCGCTGAGTTAGTGCAAAATGAAAAAAAGACACTGAACCCACAGACATTGCCAACATTCTGGCAGACAGGTTCAGTGCAAACTTTTACCCCCCTTCCCCCCCAAAAGAGCAAATGTCTATCCCAACAGGGTGTAGCCTCCCTGACATCACAGATGCACAGGTGAGAGCTGCCCTCTCCAAAGTAAAAAACACAGCATCAATACTATTGCCCTATAAGCCTGACTAGCCTGGTCTGCAAAGCTATGGAGCGTATCATCATGGAACTCATAAACAAAGACATTGGGAACCTCCAAACACTGGATCCTACCTAATTCGGCTATGTTAAGGGCAGATCTTGCCTCTTGAACTTGGCTGACTTTTTTGAAACAGTCACCAAGGCTATAGATGAAGGGAAGGTAGTTCACACAGCCTACCTGGACCTCGCAAAAGCCTTCGACACATCATAAATAAGCTCACCAGCTTAAATATTAACCCCTATGTCATAAGATGGGTTGCAAACTGGCTCAGGGATAGAACCCATATGGTCAGAATTGCAGGTGCCATGTCAGACTCTAAACGAGTTACAAGTGGCACCCCACAAGGATCAGTCCTGGGACCTCTCTTGTTCGGTATATATTTCTCTGAGATACAGGCTAAAACGGGAGGACTATGGCTGATCAAGTTCGCAGATGACTGGAAACTGGGTGCCATAATTGACTCACCGAATGACACAAGCATCCTCCAAAAGGGTCTCACAGAGATGGATAACTGGTGCCAGAGCCATGGCCTAAAGCTAAATGCCAAAAAGTGCATAGTCATCCCCTTTGGGAAAAACAAAGTGCCCACAAATTACCACATAGGTGGTAATCCATTAAGTACGGAAGAAGTAATTAGGGATTTGGGGACCCAAGTAGATAGCAATCTCTCCTTTGACAATCATATTGCCAAAGTGGTTAGAAAGACCTTCTATATAGCCCACCTTATCATGAAAGAGTTCACATCTAGATCAAGAGAGGTCATTGTACCCCTCTACTCATCACTCATCAGGCCCATAATTGAGTACAATGCCCCATTTGGGATGTACCTTACCCGACACCTGCAGCAACTGGAAAGACCCCAAAAGTACCTCACCAAGAGGATCAAGGGACTCAAACAGATGCCCTACGCAGTTAGGCTAAAGAAACTCCAGCTCTACTCAGTTGCTTACCGCCTACTCAGAGGCGATCTGTGCCTGACGTTTAAAGCCATGTCCAACTCAGAATTAATGGACATGCTCCACCTCAGGAAATCCAAATCCCTTAGAGCTACACGATCCAGGGACTTAAACCTAAGCACAGAAATAAACAGGACATGCTGGAGGGACAGATTCATATCCCAGAGGCTCCCCCTCACTCTGGAACAAAATCTCAATCCATGTTAAGCAGAGCCCCTCAATGACCCTCTTCAAGAGAAAGCTTGACAGGTGGATGGGAGATCGTAGGTGTACCCCTGGGATCTCTTCCATGTCCCTACTAGACAGAGGCACAGTAAACTAACCTTAAAAGGGCTATTTTCTGTGACCTACTATACAGAGGCACAGTCAACTAATCTAAAAGGGTGGCGAAAGCCAAACATACTCTGGCTAGGCTTATAAATCCCCTTGGGCAGATAGCCTATGAACCTATGAACCTAAGAAGAAAAAAATATGGAACGTGTTTTTGAAATGTAAAATAGTAAAAACATTATGGGGAAATCTATGTAAAGAAGATTTTTTTCAAAGATATAAAAGAAGTGGGTAAAATAAACAAGGATATTATGAAATATGGATATTATAAGAATAGAAGTAAAGAATATGTTGAAAAAATAGATAAAACATTATTTTTGTTACATGGGTTATATGGAATAAAAGAATAAATGAAATTATGTTTAATGGTACAGGATTTTAGCAACAATATTAAGTAAAATCAGATGGTTACTATGAAAAAAAGATTGGGGGTCTAATAGGGATGAAAATTTAATATGATTGTAAAGGAAATTATGAATATGTGTAAACAGATTTGTATATCTATATATTTGTACATCTGTAAATATGTAAATATTTTGCAAATAAGAGTTCTTTCTGTATATAAATAAAGGACCATACTGTTTTCAAGCACTAGGTGGAACTACATGGCTGTGACTAGTGCTTGGAAAATTCTGAAACGGAGGAAGGAGTAAATACTGCTGCTGGAGAAATCTTGGAGAAAGAATCACAGCAAGATGAAATTCTGGTTTTGGAGTTGAAGAATGGAGTTTGAATACAGAGATATTGGAGAAATTAATGAAGGAAGGATAACAAAATAAAGTTGAGGAGTGAGCTTGAGTGCTGTGATGAACTGAGTGCTGCAGTAGCAGTCTGACAATGAAGCTGAAGCTGTGGCAGAGAAGCATATTACAGAGGATTAAAGTACAGAAAGACATGTTTGGCTAATAGAGTAATTGGTTTTAAGACTGACTCTGCAACTGGATACTGTAGATGTGAGAAATGAAGTAAAGAAAAATATGTAAGTGCTGTAAGGCAATGAACAAGAAACAGCATACAACAAAAGAAAGGCATTTGTTAGCAGAAGAATGTAACAGCTTCAGAAAAAAAAGACTGGTGGGAATAAGAAGCAAAGCAATGTACTACTGACGTGTATGACATGGCAGACAACATTACATTGTCATTAGGATTTACTTCAGAACAGATTTTTTTGGGAAGTAACTTTGGAGATATTTTCAAGTGCAGAAAAATTGAGGGTGAAACAGAAAAAAGAAAAAACATATCACATTGAAAGGATTATTCTTCAGAACTTTGGCTTGCATCTAAAAAAACTGACTGTGGAATTCAGAACTTCAAACATGGAGCAATTTGAACTTAAAACTTTTTTCCCCTCACAAATATGTGATAAAGTTTATGATATAAAAAATGTTTTTATAACGGAAGTGTATTGACAGGGGGTGTGGAATGTGGGTTACACTGGATATGCATGATGGAAAATTAATGTAATAGTACATGGAAAAAGAGCAACTGTTAGGTATATGGGGCAACCAAAGGCTGAAACACATTTGGTTCAGAAATGTACAAAAAGAAGATGCGGGTAATGATGGAAGAAAAGCCATACTGTTAGAAACTGTAGATCATTGTGTAGGAAATGCAGTGAGACTGGCCATTGTTTTTTAATGTCCTGTTCTGGAAAAAGAACAGGCATAGGAAAAGGAATTTGAAGGGGCGGCAATATGTAGATGATAAAATTCAGGAAGAAAGTGAAATCACAAAAGTGAGGAAAAAGTGAAAGAAACATAACTTACGTTGAAGAAAAAGAGCAAGGACAAGGACTAATAGTAGATGACATTCAAATACAGACAGAAAACAAGTACGAAGGGTTAAGCAAGTGAAGAAGTGAAAGATGGTGACTCAAACAGGGAATAACAAGATCAGAAATAAGTTAAATATTTTAGAGGGTAGGTGAGAAGGAGAAAAAAATAAGAACTGGGGAAAAAGAAGCACAAAAAAGGGAAAGGGATGATTTAGGTAGTTTGGACCTAAATGTGAGTAGTGTAACAAAGGAAGTGAGAGGCTGAATAGTGCAAAAAGAAAAATATGGATGTATTATGCTTGCTCCACAGAGGATGTATTAGACATGAAAATAGAGAGAAAGACAAAAATAATTAAACTGTAGGAGGAAAAAGATTATACAGTCAGTAGGATAAGAAATGTGTTCTTTATTAGGATTGTTAATAAGAGAAGGTGAAGTAAAAATATTAGATGTAACAACTGTGATATAAGGAAGGGTAAAGATATGTGACATGAGGAAGAATGGAAGTTGTGAGACACACACTGTAATACATGCATATACAAACATGTCAGAACGAAAAATAAGAATGCTGCTCCTGAAATGGAGTAATAGCCACTTTGACCAGCAAACCAAGTAAAAGACAATTTGACAATGAATTCATTTATGCACATGATCCACTAATAATAAATTGCTAATTAACCCAAAGATCACCAATGTCATGGTCTTTGCCAAAGCTAAGAATGTACCCACTACTCCTTTTGTTCTCTTAACAGATCTTAATGGGAACAGATATCAAATTTCACTGAATAGAATGTTACCCTTTCCTTTACCATAAACAGATTTCATAATTAATAAAGTCATTGCACAATTAAAATATGTTACTAGGTCAGTTACATCTTTTCACGTGCTGCTTGCAGGACCACTGCTAAAAATATTTTTATAATCAAATATGTCCTTCCTTTTCTGTTTATGCATTCAATCCACAATACTCACAGAATACAGTCTGCTGAGAATAAAATCTTCAAATTCATTCTATTAGTAGACACCCCCCCCCCAGATATATCTCTCAAATTTGCAAAAAAAACAAAAAGGAAATACAAATGGCTTTCACTGCCCCACAGAGCCAATTTTTTTCTAAGTACTACTCTAATATATATGGTGTCTTACATGCAAATATTTCACATGTATATAGGAGTTTATGTATTATACTGTATGTATGACTACAGTGCATTTTGTGCAAAACTTAGATTGCATTTAGTATACATCATTTCTTTAGTGCACTATGACTGGATCTTTTAATGGTACTCTATCTGCATTCAATCTTAATGTGTTCTAAAATTTGCTATGTGCTCCTTTTGCATATAACATTGTTGACTGAATGACCATGATGTATTTTCTGCTCTTTGAGTTGTGTTGTGGCTGAAAAGGGTCAATAGGTTAATCCACTTTCCTGGTGAACAAATAGTAAATAAATAAATAAATTAATTAAAAACATATGCAATAGTAAACATGTCAATAATAATGATTGGGGACTTGAACTGTAAGGCATGAAAAGAAAAAGGAAAAACAGCACAAGATGTAACGGTGATAAAAGAGATGATAAAAGAGATGATACAATGTGGAAATTTTAGAATAGGAAACAGTAGAGAATGGATATACAAATGAAGAAATTGAAAGAGGAAGGTGAAAAGTAAAGAAAACTTTAGATAAACCAAAAAGAAAGTTAAAAGAAAGATTTGAAATTAAAGACTTGGAAGATGTAAAAGAGGGGAAGGAAGAATCAGCACCAGGCATGGAGGAATTAAGTTATGAATATCATAAGGGAATGAGTGCAAGGGAAAAAGAAGTATTTATGGAAATACAGAATGAATGAATGGTTAGAGAAAGTGATTGAAGATAAAAATTTGTGTGTGTGGGGTCATGAAATGTATACAGAAGAAAGATTACAAAAAATTAAGAATTTGAGTGAATAACACTGGAGAATATTGATTATAAAATCTTTATGAAAACAACACAAAAAATAATGGAGATTGTTTTGGAAGAAATGAACAGGAAGTTGTATACAGAGTAAATGGAAAAGAAGTGATTGAAGTGTTAGTAGTAATAATAAAAGAAGTAATAGATGCAGTTACAAGGGAAATAAAGGTATAAGGTTGATTGCACGTGAAGTTGCAAAATCATTTCATTCAGTAAGTCACGAGGCAATGAGGGATATTTTAGGTGATTATGGTTTTGGGAAAAATTAATAAAGCTACTAAAGAAGTGTTATAAAATATCGTTGTTGAAGACTGTGGCAAATGCTTGGTTAGAAAAGAAAAGAAAAACTGAAAAGGGGTGAAAAAAGGATGTCTGATGAGTATGCGTTTATTTGTGCTAGTAATGAATGCAATAATACAAATGTACTGGTGAAATATAGCAAATATATACTGTATATCTTTCATAAATAACTGTAATATGGATGAGGGAAACTGTGACAAAGATGGAAAAGGGGGATAAGTAAAGCTGGATTATGGTTAAATCAGTCAAAGTGAAATACAAAAGATAAATGGAATACAGAGAAATATGTTAGAAATCCAGTTTGGCAAAAGCAGAAAAACAGCACTATTGGAAATAATTCTGGAAGAAATAAAGAACTTAGCTGGTGGAAAATTTTCAGATTACCCATTAAAAAAAAAAAAAAAAATATATATATATATATATATATATATATATATATACATAAATATATATATATATATATATATATATATATATATATATATATATATATAGATATGTATATATATATATATTGAGATAGTTGTAGAGTGTACATTCATATGTTTGCTGGAAAATGGAAAAATAATTTTTAGAGATTTTTTCCAGTTTTATTTGGGGATCAAGACTCAATCCAATTAGACTGGGAATCATATATAAGAAGAAAGAAGGAAGTGGTTTGAATTTAAAAAAATCCATTTGTATATTTTGCTTTCTATACTCTTTTTTTGGGTATTAAAAATCTGAAGGAGAAGGAAGGCAACTTGACATAGAAATATGGCATGTGAAATACAGAGAAATGGAAAAAATGAAAAGGGAAAGAAAATAAATAAAAAGGAGGAGATGAAAAGAATATGATTATAATGTAATGTCATGGAAAATTAAGGCTGATAGAGTTAAAAGTAATAGGAAGGACTGGCATAATATGACAACGAAGAAATATTATTTAGTAATAGTATATTGATGTAAAGACGGAAAGATCATAGGGATGAGATTAAAATTTCAAAAAAAACATTACAAATAGAAAGGAAAGATCTGCAGATTTTTTCATGAGGCTGGAGATTTTTTATGCAGATTATCAGATAAGATGCCTGCAAAAAGTGGTATGAAATATAAAGCAGAGAGAAAATTGGAATGACTATAATAAAGAAAAAAAATCAAAATTAGTACAGGTGGGACAGTTTTCAAAATATAAACATGAATGCAATATTGTATGAGAAATATGAAAAACAAAAAAAAAATGTGAAGTTGTCAGATGGGATAGGACATGATGGTAACAGTATGGGTGCTTTGGAAAAGAAGATGTGATAAATTGCTGTATAATAAAAAATAAGAATGAAGAAGATGTGTTGGTTGAAATAAAAAAGGCTGGGGATAGAATAAAAGATGTTACTGTTTGTGAAACTGATATCATACTGTAAATATAAATATTGTAGAAATATAAATAGAATGGTTGGATGTGATGTTTGGAATTATTTTTAATGTTGGGGGGTAGGGGGCAGAAGCCCCCCACATAAAAGTTATTTTTGTTTTTCTTTTTGTAATCACAAATGTAACCAAGTCGTTTACATTTACAATTACTTTTTTTCATTGATTTTAGTTGCAATTAATAGTAATGGTAATCTCAAAAGAATGTGTTCAATGTTTTGTCTTTCTATCAAGCTCATTGGTGATTATTCATTTCACACTCATATATATAAATATATATATATATATATATATATATATATATATATGTGGTTTACCATTGAAGCGAAGAAAGCACTTTCTTCATTTGCTGAAATTACTGAAATATAATGTCCTCACCATAATTTTGGCTCCTATACTAAATCAACCATCAGTTCACTGATGTCCGCATTCAACTTAATTTGAAATAAATGTAGGTGATGTCAGTCACCCAAGCTATTCAGTTTTTTACTGTTTTGCAGGGGGACAAGACCACCTGCAACCCCCCACACCCCCTGCAAATTATATATACCAACTCTGAGATCGCACTGCAGTGAGGAAAAGGGTAAGTTCCTTGTTCCTCAGTGTACAGCGATCTCCACTCACAATACTGAACTCAGACTACCAAATTATGTTTCACATTCATTTTAGTGGTCGGCATTATGCCTCTTTGAAACTTGCCTTTTGACCATATGCCATTTGACCCCTGCACTACAAGATTACAATAGTAAGCATATATATATATATATATATATATATATATATATACACACACACACACACACACACACACATATATATATATATATATATATATATATATATATATATACATATATATGTTTATATATACACACACACACACACACACACATATATATATATATATATATATATATATATATATATATATATATATATATATATGGATTCACTTTAGATTATCGAGTTAACAAAAACTCGAAACCTATATGGTCAAGACCATATGAACGAGTTTTTGGAAACTCGATAATTTAAAGTGAATAAACAACAACAGCCCCCCTGCACCCCCCACACCATGTCCTACTTACATATATGAACTCTGAGATCGCACTACAGCGAGGTCATGGGAAACCTCCCATTCTGTGCTTCTGCAAACAGCGCAGAATGGAAGATTTCCCTTTTCTTCGCGGTAGTGCAATTTCAGAGTTGATATATTTAAGTAGGGTGGGGTTTGCTGGGTGCAGGGGGGTTTGCCCCCCTGCAGAAACGTTGTTTAAATGTTTTGCCTGTTTTTTTTTTCACTTTAGATTTTTGAGTTTCCAAAAACTCGATCATATGGTCTGGACCATATGGGTTTCGAGTTTTTGGTTATTTGATAATCTAAAGTGAATATACATATATATATATATATATATATATATATATATATATATATATATATATATATATATAGATATATACACATTTATACACACACACACACACACACACATTCGTGTGTGGGTGTTCATGTGTGTGCATTTACATTTATACATATATGAGCTGGTTGAACCTAAAAGGTCAAAGTTGGAAATGCTGAACCATACAAAAAGACCTAGAAGCTAAAAACATTTGTTAAATGCAGCTGGTGTTCTTCCTTTCATGAGTGATCAACAAACTTGCTTATGTTTGAAAAGAGATAGTAGCCACAGCCATTCCATTACAGGGAACTACAAAGGTATAATAATACATTACATAGACAATACTAAATTGGATTTCAGCTGGAAATGTGATCTACTCATGCCTTACAGATCCTCTTATTATCAAACAGAATTTTACCTTGACTTCCATCACCAGTATCAATTCCAGACTCATCCCATGAATCTACAGCACTGTCTGCACTTGGAATGGTGACTGAATAGATATCTGAATATTTGTGGGACTTTGGTATTGATGAGACATCATCTTCAACATCACTCGGCTCACTAATATGTCCAGAGACTGAAGATTTGTTTGGGCTCGATGCTAAAAGAAATGTAAATTGAAAACTGTCATACTGATATTTACGCTAAAGTTATGATGTTTAGAATGTACTGTCAGTGAAAATGGTTAAGTATAATACAGGAAACCTGAACTTACTACAAAATCTTTCAAATGTGTACATCTGTTTCACAAAGAAAAAAAAAATCTGCATTATATTCATTTAGTTGCGAGCCTCAATTCTATAGCAGATAAGGAATGCACACAGCACAGCATGCAAGTAGGAACAATGATCTCCTAAAATACTACATCATTTTCTAGAAATAATCTTTCTTACCAAAGCATTTTTAGTTGCCAATAAACAGTTTATTCACATAAAAGTTGTGCCACTAACTAAAATATTATAGTATAACAAATGTAAAATAAATAAATAAATAATAATGCAGTACGCACAGATGAATTAGATGGTATTAAAAAATTTGTGATACTACACATAGGTTGGAATGTTGCAGATCTTTTTTCATATTTAATAGCTTTGAACAAGAAGTGGAATACTGTAAGGGATATGTGAATTGATAAAAAAGACAGTAATGATGTATGGCTTTAGTTTCTCTCTCTCTATTTCTCTCTGTGGTACATACTACAAGGCCTAATCATCCATCCATCATCAACCCCTTTTCTCATTTTGCACATGGGCACTACAAGGCCTAACATTTGCCAGAAAATCTACATATATAAATAATACAGTGCATTAACTAAAGGAAACTATACAGTGGACGTGGCTTCATGAAAGAAAGAAGCATAGGAACCAGTGGAAAATGTAGATCACAGTGCCGTTCAGTTCTCTTTCCATATAGTAACTTCTACATATCAAACATCCAGTATAAACTTGAATTCTTGTTCTTGACACCTTTATGATCCCAGAAGATTGCTGCATCAAAAGGCTATGATGTAACATCTTTCTCAATATGCAGCTAGTATTAAACTACCCCCTCTCTTTTTTGTTTTCCTGTGTCTTCTTGAAGCATTGTACCCCTTGATTCTCCACAATCTCTGCTAGGGATACATTCCAAAGTCCCCTCTTCCCTTACAGATATTTGGTCTTCCCTCCTACATTTAGCAAGTAAACACTTCTCATGTCTATTTTTTAAACTTGTAATATTCAGTTGCCCTTTTTGTCTCCTTCCTACACTGAATCATATCATCAGCAAACCATGAAATATATTGCATTACATATAATGCCATTCCTCCTGTTTATCTCCATCTTTCTGAAAAGTATTACATATTAAGGTTTTGTTTCCCATCCCCCTTTTCTAGCCACTCACGCTTCTGCCATCTAAATGCTATTTGCTTTACAATATAGAGGAATAAAAACAGCATTTGCCTCCAAGATATCAATATCAGCTACTCCTCATTACTGTCATAGTCATTAGTCTCATCACTATTAGCATGAAATGCCTTCATTTAGTCATATTGCTGAAATGGCCACCTATCAACTTCTAGATCTTTCCAGAACATCCATATTTTTGCCTTGCATGGATAAAAGTTTTGTTTTCCTGTAAATCATTGACATTTACAGACAGTCAATCATGACAGACAATATAGTTTCACAACTGTCATTGTTCAGAAAATATGTGCTGATGGAAAGCATTCTCTATTAACTTTTTTAATGGAATTAAATTAATATTTAAAAATTGTCCTTTATTTTGAGTCTTTGCTCCCGCATTATTTTTGACATTGTCCAGAATTCTTGAGCAAAGTAATTGAGAGGTATATCAAAGTACATTCACCTATAATTCTTTTATCCAATTCTAGTTTAACAGAATTGTATCTTTTTACATAAATCTCCACATTTCAGCCTATATGGCTCTTTTAGAGATTTGTTTTCCAAACCTGGTAGGGGCAGAGGTTGCATTTTTTGCTAAAGTAGCGGTATGTTGCATGAAAGTAAATGCAATTTGGGACAACAGGAATGATGGCAAATGGTAATATTAAATTTTATTATTTTGGGCAAAGCATAACATATACTGGCACTGGATTTACTGATAGACAGACAGATTAGTAGTGTACGAATGTATGTTAAACACATGAGAATGGAAGGAATGGAAGCTTGTGCTAACAGAAAATGAAACAGGAAAATCTGGTATATATTTCTTGAGTGGCTAAAACTTTTAAATAGCCATAAGAGATAAAGGTACAAAATTAATCAATGGTGGGATAAAGGGTAGATGTGGACATCTGACTCAGAAAAGAGGAAAAATAAAGTGAATAGAAAGGTAAATGCAGATTAAGAAAAGCAAATGCCTACCTGAATCAAGGATCACAAATAGTTTTTAAGGTATACAACAAAGCAGATATGAAATAACAGAGAATTTGAGGCATTTAAGGAGCAAGCTAACCTATGTCACTGTTCGTGGTAACAGGATGTTACAGCAAGACATCATGCTTATCAGATTTTTTGTGTGGGATTCCTTTTGCCTGGCATGGTTTGTTCACAAAGGTAAAGCACAGGTGACCAGCCTCAAAGCCAGACATAAGTAAATCCCATCATAACTCACACCATGTAACTGACATTACTTTAATACAACTTTTATTAATTTATTTACATATTTATTTTATTTTAGACATTTATTTATTGACATTTGATTACTGGGAAAGACGACTGGGTAGGTGGCCATTTTCAGCGGAGGCCCCAAAGTATTACAAAAACATTTTAAGAACAATAATTTTACAGTCTTCAAAAATAATACAACATCATTTACAGTTTAAATAATTATACAAAACTGGACATAATATGAATTCATTATATCTAATTTGGACATATTGTGAATACATGGGTTAAGAATATATACAACTTATTTGACAATGACTTAATATTCAGAGAAATCTTAGCAATTTAGAAAAATTAAAGGTAAGTTAGTATAATACAAACACAAATTGCAATATGGATTGAGGGAAAAAAATGGGTTATGGCATATTTAGATAGAAAGTCTGGGGAGATGAACTGACTGAAGAAAGAATGTGAGTGAAGAAGGGGGTAGGGGAAGGAGGTGTAAGGTATGAATAAGTACTTGTTCATACTTAGGGATATAATTTATCCTGGAGATGAGCAACAACAGAGCTAGATTTTAGCTAGGAAGTTTTTCATAATAGTTTTAAAGGACTGGATGGAGGGTATTGATTTGATGGATACAGGTAAGACATTCTAGCCCTTAGTAACATGATATGAGTACACGTCATGGCCAATAGATCTGATAGGTTTGTAGATTAGCAACACAGCATGAATGCAGATCATGCCCGACAGATTTGATAGGTGTGTGAACAGATAAGAGTTTTTGGTCATTGGATTGTAATGACTGAATAGGAACACTGTTGGGTAGAATGGTATTTTGTGCTAAAATGGTATTTAGTGCCAGAGAAGCAGGTGAATGCTGGATAATTGTATAGGTGGTAAGAAACTGTGTATATGTTAGCTGATGGGGTAGTTGTAACCAATTTATACGTTTTTAGGTATTTGCACAAATCTAGCCACTTTATTACAGCATTGTTTAAGTTTTGCTTTTTGTGATGCCTGGAGGTTAATAAGGATGGGAGTGCAATAAAGTACTGCAGGGAAGAGGTAAGTAGTGGCAAGTGTAGTTTTAATTGTGTTGGTGAGAACATTTTTGGCTCTATAAAGCATTCCTAGCTTTTGGTGTTTTTTTTAATTTAATTTTGTATATGTGGGTCAAATTTTAGATTAGTATCCACTATCATCCCTTATAATTTGCTATGAGAAATGACTTCAGTTGTTTTATTAAGAGGAAAGATTTTAAATCTTGTTTTTATGATGGAGGGATTTGGGAAAAAATAAGTTTTGTTTTTTTGGGAAGAGCATAAGTTCTGAGTTACAATGCAATATTTCACTGGCTGTTAAAAGCTTCCCAAATCATTTTTTGGAGATATCAAGTTGTCTGATATGCATATGAATGTGGAGTCATCTGCGTACTGTATTAGGAAGGCTTGTTGTGCGGATGTGTGGAGGTTGCTGGTAAGAATATTAAAAAGGAGGGGACCAAGGATAGGGCCTTCTCGTACACTGTTGCTGACTAGGAGGTATGGAGGGAGGGAGGGTGGAATATCATTTTACTAACTGATACCTATTGGACAAGTAGTTTTTTGAACCATAGAATGGTGGGCTGAGACAGCTCTAGTGAGAATATTTGAAGTAGACCTTTGTTGTGACAAACTGAGATGAAGGCTTTAGACAAGTCTATAAATAAACAGGAGACTAGTTTTCTATTGTCTCTAGTTTTATTGATAGTATCTATAAGGGTTAAAACAGCAGTGTTTGTACTATAGTGAGGGAAGAGGGTAGACTTTTATAAAGGTTAGAAGTGCAGCATTAGTACTATACGGAGGGACAAACGCCATGCTGCATGGGGAATAGTTGTTCTTCCTCCAGAGATAGTTTTGCAGTTGTTTTGAATGCATTTTCAAGTATTTTGGAGGCGAGTAAGACTGCTATACGTCTAAACTTAGTGAAGTCTGTTGAATTTCCTCCTTTGTATAGAGGGATAACGTGTTGGACACCAAGAGGTAGTCTGTACTGTGATTCAAGAACAACTAATACAGCACTTAAACTAATTCACTATAGCATATATTTTGCAGTGCTAACAACTTTTTCTGAATTCAAATGAGCATTAATATTTGGTTAAGATACATTGTGGTAAGGACTCAAGTGATATCAGCAATTTTGTGATGTAATGCATTGCATATGCCAGATTTCATTGTGCTTTCAAGTGTACCTATTTATTTATTAATTTATTTATATTTGTTACCTATATAACATTAGTATTTATTGCTATACTTGCTTTAATGGTAACAGCTACTGCTGTTAATAAACGTGTACTTACTATCCAGCGTAAATATTTCACATGATAACTTATTAGCTAGTCTGTTTTATTGTCAACCACAATGGTCTATTTTAATTGTCATCTTGTGTGTTGGAAAAGAGCCAAGAAGCACCCATAACTTCTCAGGATGCAGTATGGGAACAAGCTATGTAGGCTCCCTATTGAAATATAGGCATTTGTAATGTCAAGTGCAGTCATGTGATGAAAAAAAATTAAAAATGCAAGAGAAGAGCACATATCGAACATCACTCTTTTCCTTTAAACGTCTTCTTTGCAAGGTGCAAGCTCCCGTTCATCCCTGATTTGGGCAAGTGTCCACACCCCAGAACATATATATAAATAGATTAACTCTGATACTGATACTGATGTACCTTGGAGACAAATGTATAGTCCATGAAACTACCATCTTGGACTTAGTATCTGTAAGTCTGTTTTTTGGCAATGCAGTCTCTGTTTTAGGACTCATTCTAGTGGATCCCAACATTTCAAATGGTTACCAGCTAGGTAAGTACAGTGCTATCTTCCCCACAACTGCAGACCTGATTTGAACATCCTATTGCTAGGTGTCATGTCTGATGCTGGTAATAAACGTGGGTATTTTTGTGTCATGGATCTGGTCTGCCAGCTTGGCTAATGCAGTAAGTACCACACTGCTGTACAGAAATGAGATGCAGTCTTGTGTTCATAGCCCAAAGTTCCTGTCAGTGATGTCTCATGCCCTCTAGCCACTGCAGATAATGAACTCATTTTTTTTTTTTTGTGGTCCAAGGTCCTTTAAAGGCCTTTTTCTATTTCTATGGCATGCTCAGGAATTATCTCAGGGTGTTTTAAATATGCCAGATTCAAACAGCTATCAAACAACACTTTCATGTTGAGTAGCACTAATTTTCCCTAAAAGTGATTGCTGCAAGTGTAGGTCGTCTCAATGAATACAAAATATTTGAATGACATTAAAAATCAAAATGGTTCACAAGCAATAATAAAAATACATTTTCTCTTGTAGGACATTACTTCCCATGCACACCTACTTACTATGAGATTGCTGCATGTTAAGGGACAAAGTTACCATTGCTTAACCATCCTTCAGATGAGAACTTAAATTAGGGACTCATTTGCTTGAGTTGGTACTATCTCAAATGTATGTAAATGATCCCATGGCACCTATTGAAAATAGTAGAGTAAGTTCCTCAATGTTCATGTCAAATTTTCCATAGTAGTAGTAGTTGGTATAAATACCACCTCAGCTGGGACTAACCTGGTCAGCAAAGGGCAGATTGAATGAAAGAAAGAAAAAAGAAAAATAGATAGATGGCTAGATAGAAAGAAAGACAGATAAATAGATAAAAAAATGACCTCCACTGTCAAAAGCACAGCTCCACATGATTATGATCATCATGGTTTGTCTATGATGTACACGCTACTCCCAGTTGCACTCTGTTCTTTAATTAAAACATGACTTCATGGCCGAACAGCATCTTCACCATTTGTTTAATTTACATGATAATGGCATAATAACCTAATGAGAGTGGATTTCAGAGGTGGCAAACATAGACATGATGAGGTTCTCATGATGGTCACTCTAAAGGAAGATAATGGATTCAAACATCATAAATCTCAGAGACCTGATGAATTATAATTAGAGCATTAATATAGTTTACTACAGTGACTGAAGCACTCTAGATGATGTTTGTTAATTGGTTATATTGTGAGAGAGTCTTGCCAGAAGACTGAAAAAAGTGATATCCACTGTGTAAGAAATGAATTTAGAAAGAATGCATAAAACCCGAACACAGTCAATCTGACATCAGTATCTTGTAAAGTGATGGAGAAAATACTTCACAGAACTCTGCAGAAAATTCTTGTAGACAATATGTTGCTGGAAGATGACAAACACGAGTTTACTACAGGAAGGTCTTGTCATGTATTTTCCATGACTTGCATCCTATGGATGAGGCGTTAAACGAGGCAGCATCTGCCTGAGTTGGTACTTGCTCATGTGGATGTAAACCATCCCATGACACCTATTCAAGGCAAACACAATAATCTGATAGACACAAACATTACAAAAAATAACAAAAATAGGTAATTTTTGCACTATTTGGAACAATATTCCTCCACTCTTTTTCCCATAATAATTTTTTTCAGTTTTATAACCAAAGATAAAGTGTATTATGGAAGCCAACATGAATGGACACTATCAAAATAATGTCAGAACTGTTTAATAAATAAATGGTTAAGCGTTTCATTTCATCAAATACAAAACGTCATCAGAACAATGTACTTGAAAGCACATCACATTTAAATACACATACAGTCCAATCACGTTCATGAATTCATTTAAAGCTATACACCAGTAAAAAAATCAATACTTCACAAAGCTTAAAAACATTTTTAAAGATATAAAAAGCACAAAACCCAAGTGTGAATGTGAAACCTGCACAACAGCTGCTAAAATAAGAAGTCAGTCTCCAAAAAAATTATATTAATTATATTAATAGCTTATCCATATATGTGTGTGATCGTATAACTTAGCCTAAGCTTCAATACTGGCATAATTGAGACATTCTCATTCAACCCAGGAGCAACAGTGACATTCAATCTAAGTTACCATTAAGGATCCATATACTCCAGCAATGTCTCCAACTGCTTCCCATAAGGGATTTGTTAACTTTTTCTATTTTTCTAAATTTAAACTTCTCAAAACCTTTATATATGTGCAGTAATTACAATGGCCACATTTTCTAGTCCCTTCTACTTTGCTGCCCCTATTAAGATGTGTCATTGCATCCTTTTCAAATACACTTTTTAGATTTCTAGAAGTTTTATAAACAAAATGGGGGGTATCCCCCACTATTGGGGGAATAGAGAGGTTAATTTTTAGAATACTTCAATTCTTTTCTTCTATCTTTTGAAATGTTTGTGAAACAGTGCTGTGCTGAATTACACACACCCTTACGTATGGACCTCTCAAAGGTAAACCTAAGTTAGAGGTGCTTCACAAAATGACCTCAACGTTTCTTAGAATTTCCTTGTGCTTGACTAAGAAGTATATTTTTTCGCACATTAACTGTTCAGTGTTCTGCACTGTCTTTATTTTTGCTTGACTTTATTATTTATATAATTGCTGACCAAATTTTGTTTTCTGATCTGTGCTGAATTTTTTTTTCTCAGAGAGTTTGTAGTGAACTTATTCCAGGGTGGAAAATCTGGTCTACTAGCTTTTGTGTTATCTGATTGTCTCAAGGCTTGGCTTTTGTTTTGTTGGTATAAAAATATTACCTTTATGTGAATTCCTGCATATTATTGCTAGACTTTCCTTGTGCCTGACTGAGAGTGCTTCTCAAACAAACTGGAAATATAGAGCTGATAACTATATTTTTTCGCACTTTAACTGTTCACTGTTCTTTATTTTTGCTTGACTGAATTATTTATATATTTGCTGACCAAATTTTGTTTTTGATCTGTGCTGAAATTTTTTTTGTCCTACCTGCCCACCCAACTGCTGTTGTGTTCTTAAAGTTGGTGGCTTTTGCAGTTGCCCGCCCCTACTGTAAATGTGATCCGCTCCCAGTCCCATCTCATTAGGTCTTTCTACCTAATACAGACATCACTTGGGAAGGCCAAACTCCTTAGTCCCTTAACCATAATTTATCTTCTGTTCTTGCTCTCTCCCTTTCCACTTTATAAAAACAAATAAAAAAAAGACACTTTATTCAGCTGCTTATATTTTTCTGTATATATGTTTCTTCCTACTACTCTGTTACTTCATCTTGCTTTTTCATGCTACTTGATGCTTGTTCTTTAAAGTGTTCAACTGTATCTTTTCTGTTGTTTTTATTACTGCTTATTTATAGCCTGTCTAAATTGTTAAGTGTTATTCTAAGCTCTTAGTTTTGGTTTAAGCACTTGGGCTTTAGGCCTACCCATTAGCTCTCCCTGGCCTTTCTCCCTCAGATTCTGAGAAATATGGATGGGCAATTTCCTACAGTTTCTCCTACCAGTCTGGTTGATATGGTCATCTTGAGTCAGTGTAGAAAATGACTCATGTACACATCTACTACTACCACCTAGGAACACAGTTTGTGAGAAATGCAATTACATCAGGAACCTAGAGTCCAGTTTATCTAGCACTGAAAAGGTTTCAACACAATCACTAGGCCTCAAACTCTACCCACACCTACACAACACACATCCACATATGCGGAGATCCTCCACATAAACATACCCAAACAAAGGAGACCTTGGAGGCAAAAACACATGCGATCTCCACAGCCCTCCACACCACATACCACACATAGTCCACATAATTGTGGCTTACAGCCACTAAGGCTTCACCATAAACCCTACATATTAATCATAGGAGACTCCATTGTGAGACACACAAATGTGCCTCTCACCAGGCTGGATAAGGAGAAAGTCACGGTTAGTTATCTTTCAGGTGCCAGAATCAGCCATATCACATATGCACTCATGTCTTTCAACAACAGGTACTGTTATGACTCTGTCATAGTCCATGTTGGCATGAATGACTTGAGTACCTCTCTGGTCTATATGAAGAGAGACATGATTGAGCTCGCTGATTATGTGTCCCAGGCAGGTATGTCCGTAGCCTTAAGCAGCATTCTACCATCACCCAGAATGAGGCCTCAATACAAACAGAAAATGATTGACTTTAACAACTGGCTTAATTTCTTGTGTCATTCCAGGGAGATCCAGTACCTGACAGCCTGGAAAGATATGATCGACAGATCACGATACTTTGCCAGACATGGCCTGCATGTGTCTCACCTGGGCTTCAGGCTTCTGGCAAAGGCTCTTGCCTCCCTCACAGTGCCGCCTTTTTTAGGAAAGTCCTGAGGTCGATAAAAACCAACATAAACATTTCAAAAAAACACAAATTAAAGGTCATGCTGCTAAACATGAAACTGCACTCATTGCAAGCATTCTTAACCCTGGAAAATGCTGACATCTGTGCAGTCACAGAAAACTGGTTCAAAGCTGCGAAGAGAACCCCAGCCTTACATGGTTACTCATCCTATCATGCATTCAGACCCCAAACTGTGGGCGGTAAAGCCAAAGGAGGTGGAGTTTCAATATACATTAAAAACATACACACCTCCAGGCTGGTCAAACAGTATGACGCACAGGAAACACTCCAGGTGCAGTTAATCATTGACAAGACCCCTATTCAAATCACAGCTAGTTACCGGCCCCCCAAATCTGACTCAAGATGCCCAAGCTGCCTATTTGGACCCCTTTGACTCTATCAAGATTCAACCCTTTAACCTGATCCTGGGTAACTTTAACTTCCCAAACATAAATTGAAAGAACTACTCATGCCAGAACACAAATGCCCAGAGATTCCTTGCCTTGGAAGAGCTAGATGATACCCCCACAAGAGGTGTAAATACTTGGACTTGGTATTAAACAACATGAGTAACCACGGCAGCATCCCTATAGCATCATCCTCCCTGCTAAGATCTGACCATAACGCGGTCACTTTCAAAGTCGCTATCTCCACCAACCGGCTTCTAGCTAGGATCAGACATAAAAACATCTCCAAAGCTGATAACAGCTTCCTGAGGGAGGGTATAAACAGCTTCACAGCCCCCTCCTCCTCTGTAGAAATTGGCACCAATATCCAAAACTACACCAAAGCACTACAAGAGCATTTATATAGATGCATGGAATCAGGAATACCTGACAGGACTAAATAATCCTCCGCAAGGAAGAGTAAACCTGTCTGGTGGACATCTGCAATAAATAAACTCTATAACAAAAGGAAAAAAATTGCTGTCCAAGACAAAGAAGGAGCAGGTGCCCAACTGGAAGAATGTCTCCTTAGCCTGAACAAGCAAATAAGAGCACTAGTGAAATCCTCCAAAGCAAAATTCGAGTCCAAATTGGCCACATCTACTAGAGACAATCATAAGGCCTAGTGGTCAAGGACACCACATATACAAATGCCGTAGATATAGCAAACTTGCCAGCTGACAGATTCAGTGAAAACTTCACCCCTCTGTCCCCCCATCAGTAAATCAGGAAATTCCCAGTACATGCCCCCTTCCCCTTATATCAAGGCAACAGATCATCACTGCTCTCTTAAACGCAAAAATACAGCCTGCTCAGGACCCAGTAACATACCAGGCTGCATCCTAGTTGAACTAAGGTAGGAACTTACAGCACCATTAGTCGCCCTATTCAACCAAAGCCTGAATACCGGCTTCATTTCAGCTAAGAACAACCACTGTCATCCCTTTACATAAAGGTGGAGCGCCCACCAATCTGGGAAATTATAGACCCATCAACCTAAACAGGCTGATCTGCAAGGCCATGGAATGGATTACCATGGACCTCATTAACAAGGACACTGGCAACCTCCAAACACTCAATCCCACACAGTCTGGCTTCATCAAGGGGAGGTTATGTCTGCTAAATTTGGTTGATTTCTTTGAGACAGTCACCAAAGCCATGGACGAGGGGAAGACAGTGCATACCGCCTACCTTGACCTGGCCAAAGCCTTTGACACTATTCCCCACTCAGGCATATTGGATAAACTCTCTCAACTAGGCATCATTCCATATGTTACCAGATGGGTAGCAACTGGCTCACTGATAGAACCCACCTAGTCAAAATTGGACAAGCCACCTCCCACCTCAAGCAGTAGGCCTGTAACAAGTGGCATACCCCAGGGTTCAGTCTTGGGGCCTCTGTTACTTGGGATATACTTTTCTGAGGTGCAGGCCAAAACTAGTGGGCTATGGTTGACCAAATTTGCAGATGTCTGCAAGCTGGGTGCTGTCATCAATTCCCCTAGTGATGTGGACATCCTCCAAGAGGGTCTCACTCAGACAAATGACTGGTACCAGAAACATGGCATCAAGCTGAATAACAAAGACTGTATCATCATCCCCTTTGAGAAGAGTGACGTCCCCACAAATTATCACATTAATAACAACATCCTATGCAAGCAATCAGTCATGAGGTATTTGGGCACTCAGGCTGATAGCAACCTGACTTTTGACCACCATGTTACTTCCTTTGTATGGAAAGCCTTCTACATGGCCCACCTCATAAGTAATGGTATCATATCCAGGGACAAGGAAGTCAGAACATTCCTGCATTCTTCCCTTATGAGGTCCATTATTGAGTACAATGCCCCTTTCGGTATGTACTTTCCAAAGCACTTGCAGCAGCTGGAGAGACCACAGAGGTTCCTCATCAGGTGACTCTGGGGCCTCAAATATCTACCATACACAGATAGGCTAAAAGCCTTATCCCTCTACTCAGTCTCATACAGACTCCTCAGAGGTGACCTCTGTCAGGCAGACAAGGTGGTCACGGACCCCACCTTGATGGGACTGCTGCATATCCGCAAGTCAAGCTCCACTTGAGTAACTTGAATGCGCGGCCTCAACCTGGTCTGTGACATCAATAGGACTTTTTAGTGGGACAGATTTGTGTCCCAGAGACTCCCCCATCTATGAAATAGACTCCCTCTCCACATCAAGCAGAGTACCTCTTTACCCCTTTTTAAGAGCAACCTGGATAACTGGATGGGAAACAGAAAATATACCCCTGAGATTTCACCCGTGTCCCTGCTGGACAGGGGCATCAGGTGCTGACTTCTCTAAACATGGGCTAAACTCTTGGCTAGGCTTATATGGGCCTCAGGGCCAATAGCCTAGTAACCTTCTACTATAGTATAAGAGGAATTTGTATTGTGTGCCCTATTTATCAATAATATCTGGGGTTATTTCCTCAATTAATGTTTTAGGTTACCCCTCTCATTAAACATTTCCTAGAGTTTATGAATTTCTTGAATAAAAACTTCTTTGGTGGAAATCATCTGTGCTAGTCTGATACACTGACCTTTTTCAGACTTTTTTTCTACTTTAAAGGATGAAAACTATTGAAATGCAAATATGCATTACTAAAAGTCAGTTTTCTATAGATGTTTATTTCCTTCCTGTCAAATTGATATGTAAAATTCAAGAAGTTACCAGTATGATTGAATACTGAAATAAAATCTTTTAAATGCTTCATCGGATCCATTCCATTTATCTTCTCGCTCATTTTCATAACTTCTCCTTTTATAACTCTTTATCATTTTTTAAGCTACATTCTACTTATCTGTCTATAAATTATTCCTAAACTCAAAAACATCCCAGTCTGATCTTTTCCCTGCAGCCATCATGCTATAATTACATTAAGTGTTACTGTAGGTTATTTCTCTATTCAATAATTAGTCAATTTATGTTAATTTCTCTCTTGTTTTTTGTGTTAAAATGTTATATTCATGTAAGAAATATTTAAAAATATTTAAAAAGCATGTAAATAAGGCTATGTATAGATGTTTCTACTCTGCAATTATAAATGTACATCATGTGCCTCCTCTGAAAATGGGTTTTGCCCAGTCAGACTTTTTCTGGTCAACAAAGACAAATAAATAAGTTAATAAGTAAACAAATATATAAATAAAGATATCTTCCAAGAGATGTAAATATAATTTCAAAATTTGTAATAATCTAATTTAAAAAAAAAAACTCAGTTCCCAGTGGGTTAAAACTAAATTAGCACATACCAGGGCACATGTTTTTAAAATATTTCACCCTCAAAGTAAAGAAAATTGTCGTGCAAGATGAATTCCATAAAATCCATTATAAGGTGAAAGTCTCTTCCTTGATGGAAATGACATCTCAAAAAAATTGAAAACCTTCCATTTTTGGAATACAAGTAAAAAGTTCTTTGACATCATTAGTTAATAAAGTTAAGTTTTCTTCCCAAAGATTCTTGCATAGCCTACTTAAAAAGTCCCAGGAATCCTTTAGTGAAAGAGTAAACTGTAAATACACAGATTTAAGCACACGATCAACAAACACAGCCAGTGAAAGAACACTGTGAAACATCTATGGTTTTAGTGGGGGGGGGGTATTGTCTTTGTGTATTTTTGGAATACCAAATATGGTACGAATTTTATGTGAGGTATTAATAAGATAGTTGAATAAATCAACTGTTAATAAACCCTGAAACATATGGTCTTCAAGGTGAAAGTCTGTTTCCTATATGCTATATTCATCTCATTCCTAGAACTGGCAATGTACACAGAATTGTCTTGTAAGATCCCTTACTAATATAATCTGTTATCAAATAGAGTCACTCCACCACCTTTATTGGGCTGCATAACCCTGATAGAGTTATCATTACTTCATATGTGTAATAAAGGCCATTCCTCACTGATAAAGTTAAACCTAAATGTGCCATTGCGTTGTTTAACAAACCCGTGAATATGATCTTTTTGCATGCTTTCTCAAAAGCGAACACCAAAGGCTGTCACACAAGAGTGAAAATACTTTTCTTTTTGCACTTTTCACTTAGGTTTGCATGTTGTCGACATCTGAATTAAATAGAATAGCCATATTCAATTTCCTAGCGTACAATTTAAGCTTGACAATAGCATCCAATGCATCACATTTCTTAGCTGAAATGAATTTAAGACTTTTTGGAAACAGACTAAGATGGGCTGACAGAACATCCAAATGGCTATAGTTAAATATGTTAAAGCCTTCTTGGGTCAGTAAGATTCCCCCCAAATCTTTGTAAACCTTCTCTTCGTTCTCACCTCTCCCTTGCTGATGGACTTTTTGTATCCCTAATTCCTTTGATGGTTTGGTTTCTGATACCATTGGGGTCCCATTTCTCCTTTCTTTTCTGGCATCCTTTGGGACCATCTGAGTGGAAGGTATTCTAAAGGGTCATCTAGACTACCCAAATCAAAATCATTCCTTTCTACATTAATTTAGTTATTGTTCCTACTGTTAAATTTGTGGATGTTTGTTTGTACACAATTATTATTGTCAGAGTTATTGCTTACTTTTATTGGTTTTTAACAGAATATATAATGTTTTTCCTGTATTGTAACATGTCCTTATTAATCTTTTTCACGTTCCTATCTCTAATTACCGCACGTTGTCTGCTTTTTAACAACATTATATAATACTGAGTTTTGCAAGTTTCAAATAGTAAATCTTCACTTTTTTTTGTTTAAAACAGAAGTCTCATTTGTAAGTACTGAAACAGAGTCACTGCTCCATAAACTAATCAACTAGCTTTTTAAAATGCAATAAAACTGTCATAAAATGTACTATTCTTATCCAATCCATTAGGAAAATTGTTCAACCATAATCCCTGTGGAACAGTATTCCATTTAATACATTCCGATAAATAGCTGTTGTCTAATTCCAACCTTTTTATTTTCATAAGTTTTTTCTTGACTGTACAAATAATATTTGCCAACCTGAAGTGTTCTGAACCTGAAGGCAAGGATTCAAAATCAGGAATACCATTTTATAAAAATGAAAATGTATTGGTTAACCAAGCAGAAAGGTTGAAAGTATTTCTCTAATTGTAAATAGTAGAAGACTCAGTAACAGTACCTGAAACAGTTTCTCTAGGTCTTGCACCCTATTCAAACTCCCCGTTGCACTCAGAAACTCCTCCATTGGACATACGGGAATTCTGCTATGTTAGTGTTGAATGTCACAAATGGTGCAACATTTGTCTTAGACTGAGATGAAGTCCAAAGTCTAGAATTATAATCAGGTGGCCTGTTAAAATTCCATGGATGGATATACAGCATATGGTTGCTAATCACGTTAGCTATGGAGTGCTGGGTAAATAATTCAATCAATTTGGTGAGCTGTCCTTTGACATTAGTCACTTCCTCAGCTAAGACCTCCAATGAGACTGCGTGAGGATTGCTAATCAACAAGTGCCTGCTGTTGGCACAATCCATAATGTCAGACTGCATGCCCAGAAAAAGTAAACTGGAAAACTAAGAAACATACAAACTTATATGTTTGTTTTGCTGATGTACAAAAGGTCCATCAGAGCTGGATGTGAGGATACCTTGTATGCCAGGAATAGATAACCTCTCAGTAACCTGCAGGAGACTAAGTATAGAGAAAGGGCTTTAAGGTGATCCATATAGGACAATGTCTTTATACCCTGGATTCTCCTGGTAAAGAAACTTTTTGATTTTCAACTGTTCCATGTGTCTGGTCAGGTACATGCCATATTGGGCATTATACTTAAAGATGGGTCTAATAAGGGCCAAATAAACTGGCACTATAATGTCCTTGGACCTGGATACCATGTCCTTACGTATAAGCTAGGTGACATAGAATGATTTTCTTACAACCTCTGCCATATGGTAAACATTGGTGAAAGGTCAGCTTACTATCTACATATGTTCCTAGATCTCTGCCTATTGGGTTAGCTCTTAGTGGGTGTCTTACTGATGGAGTAATTAACTTGAGAGGCAGTTTTTGCAAAGGCATATTATGCATTTCCTGGCATTGAGCTTTAATCTGTGACTTTGGCACCAGTCCTTTGTCTGCGTGAGACCTTCTTTTAAGATGCTTGTGTCATGGGGGAATCTGTATTAGCTCTCAGTTTGCAGTCATCTGTGAACTTGGTCAGCTAAGGGCCCTTGAAATTAACCTTTACCTCTGAGAAGTGAATGCCAAATAGGAGCAGCCCCAGCATGGAGTCCTGAGGTACCCCACTGGTGACTGGTCTCTTAGAGGAGGTGATCTCTGCAATCCTGATGTCTTTTGTCTTGTTTGTGAGCCAGTTAGCAATCTAGCAAGTTAGTCTGCACTGTTACAGTTCCTTTTTTCTTTTCAAACACCTTTACTGAATTATCACTTGTGACATAGGCAAATTTACATTCATATAAAAGTAATCAAATTATATTAACATAACAAACATTATAATTCAGATATATTTCCATATATCATATAACCTAAGCAATATTACATACATTATTCAATTCCTGCTTTTTTTTTAGGGTCTATATTATATACTCGAAGTTTCAAAACTTCGAACCTCATATGATCGACATCATATGAGTGAAGTTTGAAACATCGAATACATAATAAAAAATAAAAAAAAAAGAAAAACTAAACGCTCTGAGCATGGGGACAAGCCCCACCCCACACACCCGCTACTTAAATATACCAACTCCGAGATCGCACTTCAGTGCAGAAAAGGGAAATCCTTCCCATTCTGCACTGTACGGAGCCATTTGTTTTAACCTTCAAACTTGTAAAAGTTCGATCATATGGTGTCAACCATGTGACATTCAAACTTTTACAAGTTCAAGGTTATAATAGGAACCCTTTTTTTAAACAAGAAACACCTTCATTAAACAATCACTTACTACACAGGCAATCATACATTTATATAAATGAAAACAAACCACACCAACACAATCCTAGTCACAAGCATGCCGGGTGGGCATACTGGTCTGATGAGGGAGATGATTTTTCTGAGCTATGATACAGAATTAGAATTACCTAGACATGGTAAGGCTTTACTGTGTCTAATAATGGTGTCTGTCAAAAAAGCAATTACTAGAAAATGGAAATCAAAGTCTAAACCAGCTATATTGGAAGTAGTGAATATAGTTACAGAGATAAAACAACTGTAATTGGGATCTTTAGAAAAGGATAGAAGCAAACTACATAGAAAAAAATGGGAATTGTGGGAACAATACATACAAGGGAGTAATGAGGCCTAAAAAGCAGCAGGACTTAAATGAGCTATGTAATGAGTGAGAAAGACTGGGTAGATTATAAGTGATGTATAATGTTTGCAACTGGGAGTGTGTCAGTATGGTTTGTGATAAGTATAATTGATGAAAAAGTAGATATAACAGTATTGCAAAATTGTTGTAGTATTCTTCAACGCATTTATGAACATTATTACGGTACTGCTAAATACAACATAAACAATGCTTTGACTAGACATACTCTTAAATGTAATGATTCTAATTGTTTTTCTTTTGTCATTTTAGATAAGGTTTTATATAATCTTAGTGGTGACCTTTGGCAGGAGAAAACTGAATTTAAGGAACTGCTGTGGCAATTAAAGCTCATTGCCAATGGACCTCCTTGTTTAAATGACTTTATTTAATTAACTCCAGTATTAAAGAAAAAAAAGCACAGAAGTTATAATATTTATTTATACACAATAAAAATTCTAAAAAAATAAAATTATTAAATACTGTGTCTGTAAATTAGGGTAGGAATTTTTTTTTTATAAAGTGAATGGTCTCTTTAAAGAGTATTTATATGGTTTAATTGTTTAATTAATTGTTATTGTTGAGTTTATAGAATTTTCCAATAAATGTCTTGGTTACTGGGATGTGCATGTTTTCTGATGAAGTCCTGTTCATTTGTTGTTGGATGAAAAGCTGATTATTACTTTTCCAAGCTTAAAATAAAAGTCTCACCATTCATCATTCAAGTGTGCATCTTATACATCCTTTCTGGAGTTGGCAGCCTGCTCTGTTTTGGTACATTACTTTGTGTTTTGGATTTCTGGTTTTACTGTTTTATTGTTGAGTATACACCTTTTTTATGTGATGAAGAACATTCTTTCCACTGAGTAAATATGCCAGTAACAGTATTCAGTAACTCACCCCCTTATAATATATATTTGTATTCTATTTGGAAAAGAATATTATGAACGGTCGAAGAGTCACCAAAATGTTTAAACTTGTCTATGTTGAAAAAATACACTGACATTATTCAATACAGACTGCAAAGTTTGAAATAAAGACACTAAATTCACTGTAGCATCAGCAATCATAACTAGAACACTGTATAATAACTGCATTCATAAGTAAAGAAAATAAACCACTGAGAGGATACCATTGTTTAACTCCTTATAGACTGGAATTGCATGTCTAAATATCCATTTACTAATAGCCTAACACAAGCATTTCTATAGACACTTTGTGATATGTGAAGTTTGGCAGACAAATTTGTCATGGGACTGTTTAATGTGGGATGGGGGAGTGCTGGGTGGTAGCTGTGTGCTAGGTTATCTGGATGGCTGAGAAGGTTTAGGAAACGGTTAAGTGAGTTGGGATTTGAAGAGTAGTGAGGTAGTGTGAGGGGTGTGGCTTGAAGGGTTTTTGAAAGGAAATCCAGAGTGAATAAACACATTTTGGTGTCATCTTGTTGTTGAGCCAGGATCACATCCCAGATGACCTGAGGTTGTGAGTAAGGTAGGCCTTGGGTAGCTATAAGCAGTGAGGAGAGTACAGCTTTGTTGGGTTTTTAAGAATTCCCTTTTTTTTTGCCTTATAAAAGATAAATAAAAAGATTAAATGTAGTGGTAGGTCTGTTTCTGGTGTGGGGCTTGTTTTCCAGTTAATTGAGGCTGTGGTGGTGTCAGCTTTTGCACGAAAGGGGTATTTTAAGTTGCTTGCTAGGTTATTAGGAAGGTTTTGTGTAATTATTAACTTTCCCCAGGCGTCTAGTGCTGCACCGTCCTTAGGAGAGGTTTTGTTTAAGTATTAACTTTCCCTGGTGGGCTAGTGCAGCGCCGTCCATAGGAAGAGGTTTGTTTAATTATGAGCATTTTTTTGTTTAATTATAAATTTTCCCTGTGGGCTAGTGCTGTGCCGTCCATAGGAAGAGGTTTGGTTTAATTAGGTGTGGTTTGTTTAACTATCTTTCCCTGGTGGTCTAGTACTGCACTGTCTATAAGTATAAGTTTTGTTTAATATTAATGTTCCCCGGTGGTCTAGTGCTGCGCGGTCCATAGTAAGAGGTTTGTGGTAATTCGCAGGCTAGCTACTGACCGTTAATGGGCAGATGCACATGTGTAATGGCACTGGTGCAGCACTCAAAAAAAAAAAACAGAAAGAAAGAAGTAAATAAATAAAATTACTACATGCAGTATATTCGTAATATTTTTTTAATCAATTTTGGTTGTCATGATGTCGCCTCGGCCTACAATGTCCTCCAAGAGAAGTTAACTCCCCTAAGCCTTCATTCCTGGGGTCTAGTGTTGGTGTACAGTGGTGAGTAGCATGGCCATGTTGTTCCATGGTGGTCTAGTGTGTTTGTGTGGTGTTTGAGTGGGGCTAGTGTAAGGGGGTTGGAGGGGTGTTGGTTTGTTCATTCCTTGGTGGTCTAGTGCTGGCGTATGGTGCTTGTGTGGGATGGCTGTTTGGTTTGTTTGTTCCCTGGTGGTTTAGCAATTTTGTTGTGTGGGATGGCTGTTTGATTTTCTCCTTGGTGATTTAGTGTATGGCTCTTGTGTGGGATGGCTGTTTGGTTTGTTTGCCTCCCTGGTGGTCTAGCGGTTTGTTGTGTGGGATGGCTGTTTGATTTTCTCCCTGGTGATCTAATGTGGTGGTGTGGTGGTGTGTGGTAATGGCGGCGTCCGGTTTCTTGATCCCTGGTAGCTGTTTTCCTGGTGGTCTAGTGCTGAGGGGGCAAGGCAGAGATGCTATGTTTTCTCAGGCTTGTCAAGCTGTGCGGCTTGCCGCGCATGCGAGGTAGTGTGGGCAATCCATGATTGCCGTTTTCTGTATATAAAAGAAAAAAATATATAAAAACAAATAAAAAAGAAAGAGAAAGAATGGAGGAAATCTAGCTGTTGGTGATGCATGCTTAGACAGGATAGGTATGTGTGGTGATTTAGATAGGATTAACATTAAGACAAAGGTATGATGCATTTAATTTAAAAGATAGCTGACGAGGCAAGTTTTTTTTTTCCTGGTATTTCAGAAGGACCTATTGCGATGGTTGACTACAGTGTGAATGACTGGAGTTTGAATGGGTTTGAGGCAGAATAGGTAGCTTACTTGCTTTATGATGCATAAGGTGGTGGTTTCTTTTACACAGCATATAGATTGTTGATACTGTTGCATTGTCAGGCCCAGTTATTGAGATTAACTTTATTGTGCCAAGTTTATTGTTTGTCATTAACGTTTTTGTTTCTTTCTGGGTAATTATGGCGGAGGCTTTGAGACAGACATGGGCCAGTATTGTAGCACAGGCTTTAGATTTCTTCAATGACATTCCTGCTGAGGTACCAACAACTAGCACACAGGGTGTGACCACTCGTAAGAAGCGGCAGATGACTACAACCCAGGCATCCAGGGAGAAAAAAGCCAAGCAGGCAGCATCGGCAGAGAAGGCTACGGAGGTGATGATGCCCCCTGTGTCAGCTGCAGGTAATAATTCATCAAGCTTGAGGGAGTGAGGAGGCTGGAGCAGGTGCGAGGGGTGAGGTAGGGGGCAGTGAGAGTGTCCAAAGGGGGCTACTGGGTAGTAGTTTGGAGGCTTTAGCCAAGTGTGGAGGGGTTTTTGAGGAGGAAACCCTGTTATTGTTAGATCAGGAGTTAGGGCCAGATGTCCATGAGGTAGGGTTTGATTTTGATTGGTTGACATCACAGGCCCTACGACAGGAAGGGGCTCCCATTTTATTGACCCCGCACATATCTCTGTTAGTAAAGGAGAAAATTTGGAAAGGGGAGTTTGTCGATTTTTTTTAATTGATTGATGAAGACGGGGTTCAGTGGTTGACAGAAGTGGAGATGGCTAATGGGAAGGACTTCTTGGGTGCATTAGGTCGCAAAAGGGTAGGGATGTTTTAGGCTAAGACATGGGATAATTGGGTCCTAGGTTTCATTTATTATTACTTTTGGCTTATTTTTTGACTATTAGGGAAGCGCAGAGGTCGAAGTCCGGCTATGCATGGTTATGGTATGACCAAAAATTTCGCAAGCATAAAGCAGTAGCTAAATCTATGCATTGGGAGGTCAGACATCTGGATATTTGGCTGTCCACCATGATGGATGGATGGATACCAGTGGAGGGGGTAGCAGATTATCTCAACCATCTGAGGGAGGTGCAAGGATATGTTGGGATTTTAATGCCGGTATGTGTTCCTGGGTGGGTTGTAGATTTGCTCATATTTGCTCAAAGTGTATGGGGGCACATGAATTTGCACAATGTGGGTGGGTGGCGGTCAGGCACCGCACTTTAGGAATATGATAGGTTGGAATAGTTCCCATTCAGCATTGCTAGGCAGGCGTGGTCGGGCTAATTTTTGGGGCCAAGGGTGGGATTCCTTTTGGGGAGGTTAAGGGAGTTTTGGGGAACCATTCACCTATTAAGGTGAATGTATTGAAGGAATTATTGATGCATTATCCACTGCCGGTGGTAGTGGGGGAGTTAATAGAATGTTTTTCCAAAGGGTTTTCAATTAAGTCTGCATTGGTGGGGGGCGGGAGGGTGGGGAGAAATTTGAGGTCTGTCAAGAGGAGGGAGGTGATTTTGCAAGAGTTTATTGACAAAGAGTGTCAGGCTGGGAGGATGTTAGGTCCTTTTTGTTACTTTCCTTTCCCTTGGTTCCAAAGAAAAAGCAGGGCAAATTTCACTTAATGCATCATTTATCGTACCCTGCGGGTGAGTCAGTGAATGATTTCATTCCTAGTGAAGAGGGTAGAGTAACGTATTCATCTTTGGATGATGCAGTTCGGGTTATTAGGAGTTTCAAGGACCCTTGGTTAGTTAAAGTAGATATTGAGTCAGCTTTTCATTTGCTACCTGTGAGGGAGGAGGATTGGCCGTTATTAAGCATGGCAGTAGGGGACAACTTTTATTTTGACACTGCCATGCCTATGGGATGTGCGGTGGCATGTGCTACTTTCGAGACGTTTAGCTCAGCGTTGCACTGGATATGGCAACAGAGGGTGGAGGATCAGCAACCTGTACACTATTTAGATGATTTTTTTATTGGTGGGGGAAGGTAGACAGGGGGCACAGGTAGCTATGCAAGAGTTTGTGGGGATGTGTGAGGACTTGGGGTACCTTTGGCTAAGCATAAGTTGGAGGGCTCAGCAAGGGCCTTGGAATTTTTGGGGCTGACGGTAGAGGCAGAGCAGGGTTTGTTTTGTCTGCCTGAAGGTAAGATGGTTAGGCTGCGGGACAAGTCTAGGCCTAATGTTCGGGTGAAGGATGTTATGGAACTGTTGGGTTTGTTGAACTTTGCATGCAGGGTAGTGCATCCTGGGTGGAAGTTTTGTCAGTCTGTGGCATTTTTGTTGAAAGGACATAGGCATGAGAGGATTTATAGTTGTGGATGCAATTTTTACAACAGTTTAATGGGATTTCATTTTGGCAGTTGGATTGGGTTACACAAGGAGAACTGCAGTTATTTACTGATGCAGCAGCTAGGGGATCAGGAATGGGTACTTACTTTGTGGGTCAGTGGTTTGCTGTGATATGGCCAGAGCATTGGTCAGAGGAGTGGAAATAGGATGTTGCCTTTTTGGAGTTGATGCCAATCTGGGCAGATTCGGTAATATGGCAGGATTGTTTGAAGGGGCGGAAGGTGGTATTCCATTCAGATAATTCTGCGGCGGTGAGAGTGCTACAGATAAAAATGGCTAAAGCACCTCGCTTGTTATTTATTCTTAGGAAATTGGTGTTGCATAGCTTGCTGATTAACTTTTCTTTTACAGGGTTACAGGTACTGGGGGTTTCGAATGAGATAGCTAATAGTTTGTCTCATTTTCAGTTCTGCAGGTTCCGTCAGGTGGCTCCAGAAGCAGCTTTGCATCTGTCAGTTGTCCCACCCAGCACTTGGCAGATTGGGCAATAGAGATTGGCAGGTTGGTGCAACAATCATGGGTGGCATCCATGAGACGAGCCTACGGTAGAGCACCGCTTTATGTTGACAAATATTTGTGGCAGTTATCCAATGAGGACTGCGTGTGGTCTGAGAATTTACTGTTGCATTATCTAGCAATGTTGAAGGTGCAGGGAAGGGCAGTGCGAATGGTGAGGGTGGCCTTAGCAGCCATTGCTGCGTATACTCGGTTGGTTGGATTAGAGGATTTCACTAGGTCGTGAGTGGTGAGTAAAGTGTTAAAAGGGTGGGCACGAATAGGAGATGGCCGGTTACAAAGGATATTTTAAGGATGTTGTTAAAGGGTTTGGGTAAAGTATGTGGTTGTTTGGATGAGTATGTGTTGTGGTGTACTGTTAGTGTTTGGATGTATTGTGGGGCTTTTCGTGTGTCTGAGTTATTGGGTTCGTTGGTATGGGAGGATGTGTTGATATTACCTAGGACAGTGCATATTAGATTGTGTTCTTCAAAGATAGATCAGGAGGGGCTTGAGTCACCCATTGTTTTGGAGGAGGTGGGGGTAGCTTGGAGATATCCCATAGTTTGGGAAAGAAAGCTGTGTGGGGCTCGGAAGGGTAGAATACAAGGATTGTTTTTTTCAGCAGTAAGTGGTAAAGCACTGACAGGCGAACAGTTGAATGTGGTTATGAGAAGGGTGCTTTGGAGTGTGGGTTTACAAGGGGATAAGTTTTCTTCACATTCCTTTCAGATGAGTAGGGCATCTGATTTGGCTAAGGAAGGTAGGTCTGTGGAAGTAATCAAACGGGTGGGTCGGTGAACATCCAATGTCTTTTTGAATTATATTAAGTAGTTTGTAGAGGCTTTGTTTTAAAAAAAAAAAATATATATATATATATATATATATATATATATATATATATATATATTTATTTATTTTTCTCTCTCTTCTCTTAGATCAGGGACGGATTATCATTTTGGGCCATTCTTTCATATTCTGGGCTGCTAGGCATGCGGAGGTTAGACCCAATGGAATGAATCTGGGTTTGGATCATTTTGGTTTAAAAATCATTTGACATGGTGTAAGAGGGCTAAGGTGGAGTCAAATATTGCAAGAATTTAATGGGTTGCAGATTAAGTGGGGGTTGCCTCAGGTGTTAGTGATTCATTTAGTGGCAATGACATAGGCTGGGTACCGAAGAGGCAGTTGGTTTGTCAAGTTCGTGAAGACATTTTAGCATTGCAGAGGATGTATCTCGGGATGGTTGTTATCTGGTCTGAGATTATTCCTCATTTGGTATGGAAAGGGGCACGGGATTTTACTGCCATGGATAAGGCTCACAGATATGTCAATTTCAGGTTGGCGAAATATTTGTGAGAAACTGGGGTACATACGGTTCGGCATGTAGAGTTTGACAGTAAGGATCCAGTGTGGTATAGACCAGATGGAGTTCATCTTAACGATTTTGGTCTGGATTTATTTAACCTTAATTTGGGTTTGATGGTGGAGGATCTTATGAAGAAAGGTATTGTTTGAGGGGGAACAGCCCTTTAGGGCTGGTGGGCAGAGAACAGGATAAGGCCTGACCCTCTTCTGTTCCCCCTCTACAGGATGGTGGATGGAAAATTGGTAGTTGTGAGGTATTAAGGTGAGCGGGGACACTGCCTTTGTTGTTCATCCAAGGTAAGTGGGTACACTGCCTTTATCTTTAGTTATTTGCATATATGGGTGAGTGGGGACACTACCAGTATGTTGATTTGATTGATGTTTGACACAGTTTTGTTTTTGTTCAATTAGCTAACTGTATTCAAAGGGTGAGCAGAAACGCTTCCCCTATGCCTTTCCTGTTTTAATAAAGTTATGTTATTAAGCAATTTTATCACAATAAAGGTCGTCAAACATCTGTGGGTGTTTGTGTATTTTATTAGGCCCGTGACAAGTGAAGTTTGGCATAGACAAATTTGTCACTTGACTGTTTAATGTGGGATGGGGGGTACTGGGTGGTAGCTGTGCTAGGTTATCTGGGTTGCTGAGAAGGGTTAGGAAAGGGTTATGTGAGTTGGGATTTGAAGGGAAGTGAGGTAGTGTGAGGGGTGTGGCTTGAAGGGTTTTTGAGAGGAAATCCAGAGTGAATAAACACATTTTGGTGTAGTCTTGTTGCCCTCCCTGCCTGACCCAATTGATTTTAGTTTGAGGTTTGCTGGGTGGAGAAGAGGGTCAGGCCTGACCCTTTTCTGTTCCCCCTCTACAGGATGGTGGATGGAAAATTGGTAGTTGTGAAGTATTAAGGTGAGCGGGGATGCTGCCTTTGTTGTTTATCCAAGGTGAGCGGGTATGCTGCCTTTATCTTTAGTTATTTCTATATATGGGTGAGCGGGGACACTGCCTGTATGTTGATTTGATTGATGTTTGATACAGTTTTGTTGTTGTTCCATTAGCTAATTGTATTCAAAGGGTGAGCGGGAATGCTGCCCCTATATCTTTCATGTTTTAATAAAGTTATGTTATTAAGCAATTTTATCACAATAAAGGTTGTTAAACATCTGTGGGTGTTTGTGTATTTTATTAGGACCATGACAAAAGTATTTGTAGAACTATGGATGTTATAGCTTTTCAGAATGTCCCATAGGTTAGAATGAGTGATTATGTCAAAAGCTTTTGACATGTTACAATAGTAATAACCCATGTCTATTGTGTATATTGAAAATGATCTCTCATAATAACACTAAGACAGCTTTAATAGTCTTTTTACATATTTCAACCACATCTGGGTGAAAAAAAGTCTTAAAAACTCTGGTCAGTCTCTCAAAAAGTACTATGCAAAACATTTTGTAATCAGAATTAATAAGACTTAATAGTCTCTAATTAGTTAATAGCAATCTATCCCCTTTCTTGTAAATACATTTCTGAATATCTCGACAAATAAGATTGTATTTCATGCCGAGCTTAATCATTCATTAATCATTTATAAAATATATTTTTTCTGAAACAATGGCCTACATGATAAGAAAAGGGTATGTCATTTACATCAGAAGAGTCAACATTAACATTCTTCAATATACTATCTAATTCCTCCTTTAGTACATGTTTAATTAAAGTAGCATTATCAGATTCTGATATAGTGGTAGAAACCATAAATGGACTAAGGCTGGGTAAGCTTTTTAGATTTTCGTTGCATATGGCTCTGTAAAAAACAAATACCTTCCTACATCTGTAGATATTGTAAACCATCAGGTATTGCAAACAATCCATTAAGTTTCTTTTTTAATGCTTTATTCAGAAAAAAGGGGATACTTATGCTTTAGTCCCTTTCACTACATACTTTTGTTTAAATAATATTTTCATTCTACTTTATGTGTAGTTTTTAAACATCTGCTTAAAAAGTTTAAATAAAAAAGAGTCATACTCTTATGGTAGAATATTTCTTTTTTTTTTCTGACCACATCTCTTGCTTCATAATGCAATATATAAAGAAGACATCACTTGGTCCAAATGGCAGAGTAATCAATAGCAATATAGAGCTGATGATAAAGATTAATCCAGTTTCCACAACACAGTCAACCAGTAAATTTTTAAACTTCTTGTATATGTGTATCCTTTTTATACTGAATATCATGGCTGCATGATCTGAAACGTTAAATTTAATTTTGTGAAAGTCATGCAAAGGTAAATCAGATGGATATGCAAAGTAATCAGTTTTAGTAGGCAAAGTCTCTCTAGTATAAGTAGGCTATAAACTGACATTTAATCTTAGTTGTCCTCAGGATAGGACTTCTTAAATATTTTAACATCCTTATTAATTTTTTCCACATTTTCATAATGTGGCAATTCAAATCATCCACTATGATTATATCAAGTGAGATAGAAACACATGGTTTTAACGTATGAAACAAGGTTTTATGGCTTTCAATTTAGAATAATTCAAGGCAATAAAGCAAAAAAAGGAAAACCTCAAAAGGGCTTCTGAAGTGACATATAAGAAGTTTACCATGAACAAGAATAATAGAATCTAATAACCTGAAACTGATTTTAAAAAGAATAGCAACACCAATGCATACGTTTTGACCAAATGAACATACTATTATGTCCCCATGAGACTTTTGCCTGTTGTTTTTGCTTAGTGGTCAGTAAATGGATATCCAAAAGACAACAAACTGCTGTTTGTCATTAACGATATTGTTAACTTTACAGTGAATTTTCTTTTGTGTGTGTGAATTGAATTTTCCAATGTTATCATGTTCTTGGTGGAAGGAGTTAAGTTATCCCATCCCATTTGTTGCAGACTGTGTAATATAAAAATAAAAATGCAGAAATGAGGTGGCTAAAAGCAGAAAAATTTAATTTAATAACAGGTTAGCGCTTTCACATCAATGATGCTTCCTCAGACCAACCATGAACAATCTTTTCATTTCACACACATAAATATATATATATATATATATATATATATATATATATATATATATATGGGTCTACCTGAAAATGACGAAAGTGCAGAACGCCTACGACGAGAACACCGACACCTGAAGATTGACAATGGAGAAGACCGACAGTTGAGAATCCCGACGCTGAGAACACCGACATGTTAAGGTAAGTGTGTGATAGGGACGGACGTTAGGGTCAGGTGTGGGTAAGGTAAGTGTATGATAGTGACAGACGTTAGGGTAGGGTGCGGGTCAGGTAAGTGTGCGATAGTGACGGACTTTAGGTTTAGGAGCAGGTTAAGTGAGTTAGGGTTCGGGTGCGGGTAAGGTAAGTGTGCGATAGTGACAGAGTTAAGGGTTAGGGGCGGATTAAGTGAGTTAGGGTTAGGGTTAGGGTGCGGGTAAGGTAAGTGTGCGATAGTGATGGACCTTAGGGTTAGGGTTTGGGTTAAGGTTAGTGCATAGATAGTTGTGTATGTAAGGTTTAGTGTAGGTTTATAAGGTTTCTGGTGTGCTTGTGTTGTGTGTGTGTTTTTCAGGAAAGGTATATGTTTTGTTGATTGTCGGGATTTTGGTTTGTCGGGCATGTGAGGTTTAGTGTTTTTGAACTTTCTTTTTTTGTCAGTTTTTTCGTGTCGGTTATTTCGTTGTCGGTGTTTTGGCGTGTCGGTGTTATCAGGTAGACCCATATATATATATAAATGTATATATATATATATATATATATATATATATATATATATATATATATACATATTTACATATTAAATGAATATAAAATACAAAATACAATTCATTTCATATATATGTATGCATTCACTTTATAGTAAGAGATGTGAGTTGACTTTTACAGCTTGATTATATTATTGGTTAATTGATAAATTTTAGTGTGTGTGTGTGTGTGTGTGTGTGTGTGTGTGTGTGTGTGTGTGTGTGTGTGTGTGTGTGTGTGTGTGTGTATATGTATATATATATATAGGTAAAATGAAGAGACTCTTCATGGTCTGAGGAAGCATCATTGATGTGAAAGCGCTAACCTGTTATTAAATAAAATTTTTCTGCTTTTAGCCACATCATTTCTGCATCCTTTTTTTTATTTTATCAGTATATTGTGCAGTGGAGGTTTGCAGTGGCAGAGGTATTTGTTAGACTGTGTAATGTACCTCTTCAATTTTTTTTTATTTACTCTTTTGCCAGTAGTTTTATAATCATCATCTTTGATATCCCTAACCTCTATTTTTAAAGAAGCAGTATCCAGTTGCCCACTTCTTTCACCTTCATTATCTGTAGCATTTGTACTATGAGTAAGTTGCTTACCTATATCACTGTCCTCACTTACAGCATTCTGCATATCTGCTTGTATGTCTGAGGTAGTTATAGTGCTCAGTCAGACTTTAGGACTGCTAGGTAAACTACATTGTTCCTATAACAATTTTATTTGGGTATAGTCAAAACAAAAGTGCTCAGTACTCTTAGATTTCCTACAAAATGTTTCACAATTATGTATACTTTGACCACATTCTCCACACTGTGCACATTTCCTCTTGGGACATGTTTGTATTAAAAGTTCATAATAACAATAATGATAAGCTTTAAGTCATCCCTTATAATGCACAAAGGTCCTAGAACCAGAGGCAGTAATTGTACTAGGAATGTACACTAACTGTGCAACAGACATTTTCAGGATTGCCCAGATTTCCCAGACACCTGTCTAAATCTATCATCATACATTTTTTTTATATCCAAAACTGGATGGCATAATGCAGTAGAATGAGACTGAATCTGGGACATCTGTTCTAAATTACAAAATAATATGTCCTCTGGCTGTATACTTAGGCCTAAAATGTCATACTTTGCACAGGCTATACAAAGTTTTTTTTCCAGTCACACTTAACCAAAAAATCCTTAGAAAACTGGAATGCTTCAAAAGTAGTACTGCAAAATGAGTCTTTACCAACATGAATTAAGGCCTGTATTTCTTTAGCAGAAAATCCAAGAGGGGAGATAATAGAGTCCCAGATGGCATACCTGTTAAGAGTTTCAGTATTTTCAGAAGAAGCAGCAGAATTCCTTGAAAAAGTAGATTTAACAGCGATATTTTACTTGACTGGCTCACCAGATGTGCAGTAGCAAGTGCCGCCCAAACCCTATCTCAGTTGGTTGACGTGTTGCTGTTCTCATGAATAACCAACACAATGTGGTTTTCCAGCCAGAAAAGAACGTCAAAGGCGTGAATAATTTAACACGATTTCCATGTCCTTTCTTATAGGAGAAACACCAATGACATGTTTTTCCCTTGATTTTGCAGGGGGCAAACCCGCTGTGCCCCCCACACCCCCGCCACCTGGGTATACCGACTCCAGCTTACACAGGACACACTGCCTTCCATTAGCACCAGCAAGAATAGTGTAATGCTGCATAACACAATAACATTAAATCTTCACCCAAAGGAAGGGTATATTTAGACATTGGCATGCTATGCAAGTTAGCCCCTAGCATGATACATACATTGAATGTAGATGAGCAGCTGAGTTAGGCAACCTTTAGTACGGAACATTCTGATGAACTTGTTTTAATAAATGTTAGCAAGCCTGTTGGCTGTTGGATTGTATGCATGATGTCAGTGGCTAATATGCATGGCATGCCAATCATGCCTTATTTGATATTCAGGTTTGCTCGTCAATCATCTGAACCACGCCCACTCCTGCGCGAAACTGAAGGTGACCAAGTAAAGTACAACATCGCCGATTTCAACACCTTAGAGTATGTTCCAGGAGAAATTCTCTTTTCAGGATTGGCCAGTTCTTCACCTACAGATTTCTGACACAGGAAGGAAGGCTTCTTCTTTTTCAACAGAGGCAGCTTTGCAAGTATAAGGTTAATTTTCTTCCAAATATTTAGGCAGTTTTCTCGTTGATAATCTACCATTAAGCTTAGTAATCTGAACCATGTCTTGGTCAGAAATATGTTCAGATGACTGCATTCTTTCTTGTGCTGTAATGCAACTACCCTCTGGCCTGTTGCTCACAGGAAGTAGCAGAAAAGAGTAGGGGTTCTTCATTAAACCACATATTTACAATAATTACAATATTAACATATGATGCAATATTTGCAACTATTTATATTCTTTTAATCTTCTTTTTTTCCATTTGCATAAACATTATACATTCATTCCATTTTTTAATTTTCATTTATTTTACAATCCCATCCTTTTTCCATAATCAAAATCTTATTTTTCAGTATAACAGCCAATAACCATTTCCCATTAACTTTGCCTAGCTCTCTTACCCTTTCTGTTTTCACTGGATTCAACCTAGACCCCCCCATATAAATGAAAATGCAATCTACATTAGCTCCTTTTCATACTTTATAGGGATCATAAATACACTTGCTAAATATACATTTTTTCCTAATAGTACACTATTTATTAAATATACTTTCTTTCTGTATGACAATGTGTACATTTTCCAGAATAAACTTTCTTACCTTACAAATTATATCATCTCATTGCTGTATTCTGACTATCTCCTTACCAAACTTTATAGCTAATATTTCTATTTCCCTTATATTAACCTTAACATTCACTGTTTCCCTAGCATTCCTATACCCTTACCTTTATCTGTATTTATACTCAATCCCATAGCATTCAAATATTGATTAAGTTGTTTAATGACAATTTCTGTCCAATCTTTATTTTTTTATCATTAAAACAATATCATTTATTTATTTATTTGCCATTTGTTGACTGGGTTAGTCTGGTTCGGCCAGGGCCCATTTTCAGCAGAGACCTAAGGAGAAAAGCTCCAGATTACAATGTTTACAATTAGAATAAAAAGTAAATTACAGAATGCATATAAAATGACAGGTATAAACAAGATCATTAGATAAGCATGTACATAGTGTTAAACATTCATATAAAGGAGCAGATAATCAACCTATAACAATATGTAAATGAGTTTACTTGGAAAGTAGGAAAAAAAGGTTGGAAAAATAAAGAAAAAACATAGAAGAGTAAGGTTAGATGGTAGGAGGTATAAGAAAAGATGAAGAGGAAGAGAGGGGCTACACGGAGGGCAGGTCCAACAAGCACAAAAAATATATTTAAGAACTGGATTACATAGATTACTAAGCCTGGAGGTAGTCAATTATTTTGCTACTGCTAATGAAGTATGGACCTTACTAACCACTGCATTCATAACTAATGCAAATATAACACTACTTGCTGGGAAACCCTCTGTTATCCCACTCTTTATATCTGTATCTCAACTTAACCACTCATTCACTACCAGATTTGCTTTACTTTTTTCATACACTGCCATAAACAGTTTTATTAACTTCTCATTTATATTATACATACACATACATCTCATCTTGTCAAATGCCTTACTCAAATCATCTATCATAATTTTAATATCTGGATTCCTATTTGTTATATTGTCTGTAATTTAACTTATTATCATTAGTAGTTCCTGACTTCCTTTTCTCTTTTTCCAAATATAGTTTCTTATAATATTTTACTTCATTTTGTCTCCACTAACTTTTCTATTATTTTCATGAACATCTTATAATCTGAATTATTTAAAAAACTAATGGTCTCCAATTTTATCGTCTTCATTTTCCCATATAAATGTCATAACTCCAATACATAATTCTTCTTGTCTAAAACTTTCCTCAAACCATTCATTTAATGCTTCTATAAAACACTATTTCTGATAATCCAACATGTATCTATGGATATAATATTCCATTCCATCCAAACCCATTGCCTGTTATATATTTACCATTCTTAACACATTGTTCTGCTCGTCCAAAGTAATTCCTTTTTCCAAATCCTCATTGTCTACTGTTGTTATTTTTTTAAGTTTCTATTTTAGTTTTTTTTTTTTTTGCTATCTTATGTGTCATAAACGTTTTTTCTATATATTTTCCTTTATTACTTCACTATTCCTTGGTGACTATTAACATTTTCTTCTCTTTTGTTTCTTTATTCTCTTATTATTCTTTTATTTTCTTTTACTATTTTGTTTAAATAAAGTGCTACCACTTCCTTTTCCCTTGTAAAAATAAATGTTTTAAACAACGTTTTAATCTTCTCTTGATTCCATATTGGCCACAACTGGGTTCTAGGCAGCGAGACATTTCCTTGTGGTACATTTGACTGGGGACATATGGTTGAAGTGACAGTCAGCTGCAGAGAAATATGTTTGTAAATTCCCTGTGGGCAAAGAGAAGAATGTGCTGCCATGCCCACAACTTCAACAACCAAATGCACAGGGGGAAAACAATGCCCATGTCCCTGAGGGAACATGAGACAGCAAACAATTTAGCAGGCATCAGCAGCAGGCTGGCCAGAGGGCATGTCAGTAGCAGTAAAAATGCAGTGCACAGTGGGCAGTGCCTTTATTATCGGTGTGTGTGGACCACTACCCCCTTCACAGTGTCTAGGGAACATTACCTAAAACGCATACTGGAGCATAAATGAGACTACAGTAGCCTGCAGGATTTCCTCCATGCTGTAGCACACTTCAACATATTGTAGTTACATAAGTATGTACTGTACACTGAGCACAACACTCATTACATCTTCTGCCTCCATGCATTTGGTTATTAAAGCTGTGGGCATGGCAGTGTGTGCTTCTCTTTGCCCACAGGGAATTTGCAAACAGCCATATTTCTCTGCAGCTGACTGTCACTTCAGTCATGTTTCCCCAGTCAAATGTATCACAGGGAAATGTCTCACTGCCTAGGTGCCTGAACCTGCCACAACTACTAGAGACAACCATAAGGCCTTTTTTACATTTGTCTGTAATGTCAAAGGAATCACCCAGATCTGTTTAGAACTGGTGGTCAAGGACACCACATATACAAATACTGTAGATATAGCAAACTTGCTGGCTGACAGAGTCAGCAAAAATTTCACCCCTCTGTCCCAACAGAAAATCAAGACATTCCCAGTACCTGCCCCCTTCCCTTATACCTAGGGATCAGATCATCACTGCTCCCACAAAGGCAAAAAATACAGCCTCCATGGAATCCGATAAGATCCCAGGCTGCATCCTACATGAACTCAGGCAAGAACTTGCAACACCATTTGGCACCCTATTCAACCAAAAGCTGAGTACTGATTTGTCCCAGCTGAGTGGAGAACAGCCACTGTCATCCCTTTACACAAAGGTGGGGCGTCCACCGATCTGGGAAATTATAGACCCATCAGCCTAACTAGCCAACTCAATCCCAGACAGTTTGGCTTTGTCAAGGAGATGTCATGTCTGTTAACTCATTCTCTCCCATACAGCTTTTCTGAGTGTGTACTGTTAACTCCCAGTGGGTGTGGCTAGAGCCTTTAAAAAATGAAGTTAGCACCTTACACTTCAAACAAATATTTATATCTCTGGAACCGTAAGTCGTAATAGAAAACTGTAAATGGGAAACTATTCAGGATAATGCAATCTGTACATTAGTGGCATTCTTTCAGTTTGATGATTTTATGAGCCAAAATAAAAGCTGTGAATATTAATTTTGTAATGTTGCATAAAAATATTATGATATCTCAATAACCATTCAAACACGATACATACTGCCAGGAGGATTTTCTTCATACAGCTCTGAGCTTTCATATGAGACTATACAGTTCTGTCTGTGTTATCTGAATGTTGAGGTATTTATAGAGAAATATGAAAATTATTACAATACAAATAATACAAATAATATTCTACATCTCTTTAGCTACATTAGACAGAGGTAAAATATCAATACAATTGTGTTTGCCGTCATGTATGCTTTAAGATGAAATCTTCTGATATCTTGTGTATAGCATGGTTTTGGAATTATTAATGCAAATATGAACAAGCAATATTTGATGCCTAAAGGCATCAGTAAGAGTTATGTGCAGAAATGCCTGGAGGAGCACTCGGCTGTAATGGTTGACTTTTTTGAGACAGTCACCAAAGCCATGGATGAGGGGAAGATAGTGCACACTGCTTACCTTGACCTGGCCAAAGCCTTGAACACTATTCCCCACCTGGGCATAATAGATAAACTGTCTCAACTAGGCATCAATCTGTATGTTACTAGATGGGTAGCTAACTGGCTCACTGACAAAACCCAGCTAGTCAAAATAGAGGAAGCCACCTGAAGCAGTAGACCCATATCAAGTGGCATACTCCAGGGTTTAGTCTTGGGGCCTCTGTTATTTGGGATATACTTTTCTGATGTGCATGCCAAAACCAGTGGGATATGGCTGACCAAGTTTGCAGATACTGCAAGCTGGGAGCTGTCATCAATTCCCATAGTGATGTGGACATCCTCCAAGTGGGTCTCACCCAAACAAATGACTGGTGTCAGAACCATGGTCTCAAGCTAAATACAAAAAAATGCATCATCATCCCCTTTGGGGAGAGTGATGTCCCCATAAATTATCACATTAATAACAACATCCTAAACACGCAGTCAGTCGTAAGGGATTTGGGCATCCAGATTGATAGCAACCTGATTTTTGACCACCATGTTGCTTCCATTGTACAGAAAGCTTTCTAAATGGCCCATCTCATATGTAAGGGTATCTCATCCAGGGACAAGAAGGTCACAACTTTCTTGTATTCTTCCCTTATAAGACCCATTATTAAGTATAATTCTCCATTCAGCATGTGCCTCAAAAAGCACACGCAGCAGCTAAAGAGACCACAGAGGTTCCTCACCAGGAGAATCTAGGGTGTCAAAAATCTACCATACAGAGATAGGCTAAAAGTCCTATCCCTCTACTTGGTTTCATACAGACTCCTCAGAGGTGACCTCTGTCTGGCATACAAGGTGATCTCGGACCCTGCCTTGATGGGACTGCTGCATATCTGCAAGTCAAGCTCCACTCGAGTAACCCACACATGCAGCCTCAACTTGGTCTGCGACATCAATAGGACTTGTTGGCGGGACAGATTTGTGTCCCAGAGACTCCTCCATCTATGGACTAGACTCCTTCTCCACGTCAAGCAGAGTACCTCTTTACCACTTTTTAAATGCAACCTGGATAACTGGATGTGAAATAGAAAATACATCCCTGGGATTCCACCCATGTCCCTGCTGGACAGGGGCATTGGGTGCTGATTTGTCTACGCATGGGCTAAACTCTTGGCTAGGGTTATAAGGGCCTCAGCCTAGTAACTTCCTATGATTCATCTCACATATTACATTTTCACTCTCCAAAACCTCTTATTGCTAAATCTCTAAAAGCATATTCACTTACTACTTTACATTTGTTCTCATCTTTTCATTTTGAATTTTGCCTTTCCAAAAAAAAAAAAAAAAAAAAAAACATTTCTTATTATTTTTCTTTAAGACTTATCCACCAAGATGTCCAGTTCTCATAATATTCTCTCATTCCTACGTGATATTTCCATAATTTTATAACTCTTTCTATTCTCTCCTTATCTAAATCTTTCTCATTTAATCTTTTATTACCATTGCCTCTCTTTACATACCTCCTTTTTCTTAAATATCTATCCACATTGCCAAATGATCTGAAAATCCTGTAACTCTTGTGACGTCTTATACATTTATTGACATTTGGTGACCGAGAAAGTCTAATTAGGTCAGGAACCCATTTTCAGCGAAGGCCCAGAGAGAAAAGCTCCACACCAAATACAGACATTGTTACACTTTACATTCAATTATACAGTTTAACATGTGTACACTTTTCATACTGTTATAGACATAGTACAATTTAACTGTGGAAAAATAAAAATTTACAGTCCAGAATTCTGAGATACTAGGTAGACTTGTACATTATTAGAAGGGTAGATTAAATCATCATGAGTAAAAAGCTGTAATTTAGTTTTGCAGGTTTTAAAGAGTAGAAGCTTTAAGGATAGGTAGACAGAGGTACTATGATAGTTAAGGATAGTAGCATATAGAGAGAAGTAGTATAAAGTTTGGGATGATAAGCATGAGTAGTATGACATACTAAGTTATAGTAAGATACACTGAGGAAAAGATGGTGTTGTGGAAGTGTATTTAGAAACCTGGAAGGACGAAGAAGTAAATACATACTGGGGTAATCTGCTACGGAAGAGAGTAAGACATGAGGGGTAGAGGGGAAGCAGCAAAGGAGGGAAACAGGTCGTTTCTGCTAGCTGTAGAAATATAGGAATTGAGTATGTTAGCCTTTAGTTAAGGAGCAAGGACAGGTGTGAGTGTTGAGAAAGTGATTTTTAGTGCAAGTCTGAAGGGCTTAAAGGAATCTAACACAATGATTTGAGGGTACAGCATTCCATAGTTTTGCAATGCTAAAGGAGTAGAGGCTATGACCAGCGCTTTTGTTTGGTTTGTGCACATTTAGAAGCTATTTATTTGTGGAACAGAGATAATTGTACAAAATTAAGGTAATGGGGGAATTCTAGCCAGTTTAGTTCACTGAGGGTATAACAGTGATGCATGTGGTAAGATATGCCAGTTGCAAATTTAGCTATTTTGTAATAGTATGATTGCAGCTTGTTATTTAGAGACATGTGGAGGTTAGTGAGAATAAGGGCCCCATACAAGAGGGAGGGGAGGAAGAAGGTATTGGCAAGTGTTTTTTTGGTGGAGTTGTCCATGAAATGTTTGTGTCTATAAAGTTTTCCAAGATTAAAATGTGTTTTTTAATGGTGTTTAGTATATGTTGTTCATAGGAGAGTTTATCATCTATGGTGATAAGCAATAAGTTTGCCTGAGTTACAATTTCTATTTCTGTACTATTTTGTGAGTATATTTTGAAGTTATGCAGAGGTGGTTTTGGTGTGAACAATAATAGTTTGGCCTTACTGGGGATTAAGTAGTAATTGTGCTTCATTTAGAAAGGTCTCAACAGAGGTGAAGGCATCTTGTGACATTTTTAGGAGATGTTGAAAATTATTGGAGGAGGGGATAATGGTAAATCGTCAGCATATTGAATAAGTGTACTTTGAAGGGAGGCAGTACAAAGGTTATTAAAGAAAATATTGAAAAGCAGGGGTCCAAGAATGGATCCTTGAGAGACTCCTGTTTTGCTAACCTGGTATTGTGACAGACTGGTTTGCCACCTGACACATTGCTGTCTATTGGTTAAGTAGTTGGCAAACCATTTTTGGGTAAGTAGAGAGCATCTTAGTATAGAAAATTGTGTAATAGTTTCTGGTATAATACTGTTTCAAAGGCCTTAAATAGGTCCAATAGGATTACAGAAGTAAATCGGCCAGTGTCCAAGGTTATGTTCATGGTATCTGTGAAAGATGGTTGTGCTGGGTGAAAAACATGTTGGGTGGGTGGAAGGAGTTTGTTATCAGAAAGATATTTCAGTAGTTGTATGTGCATGCATTTTCCCATTAATTTAGATAAAGGGGAGAGGACTGAGATGGGTCAATAGTTTGTTAATTCATTGCTATTTCCACCCTTCTGTAAGAGAATCACTATAGATGTTTCCAGAGTTTTTGAACTTCAGATTCTGTGATGGATCTATTATGCTGGCAGGGTAGACTACTGCATTGGCAGCAAGTTTTAAGTATTCTGATGGAAGGCTGTCAGTGGAGAGGGAGCAAAGTTTTAATCTGAGAAGAAGCTTATGTATTAGAGAGGTGGGAATAGGTTGCAAAGTGAAAACAGGTGTTGTTGAGATAGCTAGAGAGGTTCCCTGGTTAGAGGAGGCATTACTGCTGGAATTGTTAGTAAGTGATTCAGGTGGGACTAGATTTGTGTGGAACTGAAGTTTGTGTTTAGTGTAAAATAGTTTACTAGTTTAAGTATACTATCCATGACGTGAGAGTTGAACATGTCAGTTATTACAGCTGGATATTTGTCAGGGGCTGGTGAAGGGTTTGTGTGGACCCAGGAGTGAGGAGTGCTGAGATAGTTTTCCAAAATTTTAGGAGGTTATTGATTTTACTGGTTAATTGTTGAGAGAAGTAGTTTTCTTGTCAGGAGTGGCTAATTTTTTTTTTTTTGCTTTATTTCATAGCTACTTGTATATAAGTAGATTGGTCTCATTTTTATTCTTATGCCAGCCTTTCCAGGCTCTGTCTCTAGTTTGCAGTATTTGTTTTAAAACAGTGGCTTTAGTTAGCCAGGGTGCATGATTTAATTCAGCTCTTTTGGTGCGAAGAGGGGCTATGCTATTAAGGGTATCTAAGAAGACTTTGTTGAAGTGGTTAATGGCATCAACAATGGTAATGTTTTTTTTTTCTTATTTTTTAAACATTGTTTTGGCCGGCATACACACATGAAAGCCCCCCCCCCCCCCCCTCAGGCAACTATAGCATTGTCTATTGCCACTGGGTGGCATAATTTAACAATATATTTGCTGTATCTTGTCCCAAATAGATCTGCCTCCACACTGAATACTTGTAAAGTAAGGCAAGTACCATTTACTTGGTGTATTTTGTCCCCCAGATAGATTTACCTTCTTTTGTATTAGTTGCACACCAAGGCCATAAAGTAGTGTTTCTGAAACTAACTGCTTACACTCCTAATTTCTTGTGTCTACCTCTTCCTTGCTTACACTTACATTACAGCTCCAAGGCTTCCACTTCTTATGCTGATTGCTTTTCTGTGCAATCTTCTGTGAGGGGGCGGGCCAGATCTCTACCTGCTTTTTCTGGTTATACCTTCCCCCAGTTTGTATCTCCCTCCTCCCCCATGCACATAAACTAGTCTATATTAGTGGGTCTCCTTGAGCGGCGCCATTTGAAAGTTATCTTTTGGCCTGCTTGTGGTGAGGAAGCTTCCCCAGACCCTTTTCAATGTGCACACCTGCAAGTAAGTGCTTGCAAGTGTTTAAGCTCTTCTCAAATGTTTGTGGTGCACCTGGTTTAACAGGCATGTTTATGTTTTCCAACTGAAGTACTTAGCTAACTTTATGTAGTCTAGGGATCTAACTGACGTAGTGATTGCTTTTACTACAGAAACTGTTTACTGTTATATATGCTGTTATGCTCACAAGAGTCTAAGGGACTAACTGAAGCTGTGACTGCCTTTACTACATAAACTGTTTGCTGTTAAACATGCTGTTATGCTTACAAGGAATTTGGCTGGAGGCTTGTGTTATGTGATGCATACAACAACTACAGTAAACAAGTGCTACAGTCTCCACACTTTCCTTACCTCTGAGCTCACCTACCTAACCACTGATTATTCTACACAGTCTTGCCTTCTTCCTTCTCCTTGGCTCTACCTGCTCCGTTTGCCCTGCGGGCTCACTATGCTCCCCTACCCTTCCCCCATTTCACATCCCCCCAGTACTCCTACACTTATTCTAGCCATAAGTCTCACCCAATCCACTCTCATCTCCTCACTACCCCCTTCCCTCCCATCCTCCAATACTCTCTCACCCCTCCACCATTCTTAATACTTAAAGCTCTAGATACACTTCCATACTCCTCCCTCCTACACTGTCACCAATAATCCTATTACATCCTCAACACCTAACCTCCAACTCTTCCATTATACCTATACCACACCATATCTCTTCAAATCATTCACATCCTTTCCCTTAGCCTACTACTCCTAATTCCTCTATACCATGCTACCTCCTATTCCTCTTACAAACTACCACTTCTTTCCTATCCCCTCTTCACCCCACCATCACCCCTAACACACATCACAACTCTGCCACATCTCATTTCCACACTATATCCTCCGCCCTAGTGCTTCCAAACCCACTTCTCTGCTTTAAACTAAAACTATCCTCCTCAATGAAACGTCACATTCCCAAAGCACTATTGTACCTCCCACCAACCTCTAGGAGCAAATCCAAACCACTGCTCTCATTCCCATTTAACTGCCTATGCCTAGCAGGAGACATACACCCCAACACAGGACCTAGTACCAGCAGCAATCCATCTCCCCCTATTACCACCCATACTACCAACCCTAAATACCTCAAGATCATGACCATCAATACTTAGAGTCTAAGAAAGAAATTAGCCTACTTCCACACTTGGCTATCCCTTACCTAACCTGACATAGCAGCTGTCTCTGAGACATGACTAAGACCCAACATTTCAGACTCTGAAATACTACCCCCTGGGTTTCAAGTACTTAGACAAGACCACCTAAAAAAGAAGGGTGGAGGAGTAGCCTTAATCTGCTCTAGCCTACTCTCCATCACTCCCTACCAAAATCCTATTCCACAGTTCAACAACGCTGAAGTAGTCATAAGAAATCTCAAACTAAATAACCAGAAAAACATTTGTGTTATAGCCATCTATATCCCCCCTGGAAACAACATTAACACACTTGAGGAAATTCGTCTATGGGCCTCATATAATATCAAGCTTGAGACATACATCCTAGGAGATGTGAACATTGACTGGAACAAAAGTACTGCCAATAACCCCACCATTTCAATCTAGCTATGTAATTTCACTCAACTCACAAATGCTATAAGCAGACCTAATAAAAATAACTCCCCAGGCTATATACTGGACTGGATCCTTGTCTCCCACCCAAACAAAATCTCCCACACTGGCACTTTACTAGACTATATCAGTGATCACTTACCAGCCTTCATCCATAGAGCAACCCCTCCTCTCCTCATCTATACAAATATATCCATACTTGGAATCTCAACAACTTTAACCCTACAACTTTTTGCAATTCTCTCAAACTGATAAATTGGGACACTCTTAAAAACTCTACCTTTGGACAGTGCTGTCAAATTCTTCAACTCAACCTTCTTAGACACTCAACTCCCAAGCCCTTCCTCATTACCTACAGGAAAACAGTTTCTGTACTTTCCTCACTTGCTTAGAGAAAAACAGCTGTTGTACTCACTTTCTTCACTTATCTAGAGGAAAATAGTTTTTTATTCAGGCATGTCCAAGGGTCAGCTCCCAGTGTTCTCTCCTCTCTATCTGATGAATCTGGGCATCTTGAGGCAATGTAGAAATTGCCTCATGTACACAGACAACTCTCTCCTCCTACCACCCAACACTACAACCTGTGGGAGATGCACTTATCTAGCCAAAGTGCAGGTAAAACGCTCTCCAACCAAGACTGAACTTGACAGTCAAGAGGAGAAGGTAAACACTTACACCACACTACACTCATCACATAGTCCCACTAAACCTACACCACCAAAATCCACACATAGAAACACAAAAACATTAGCAGAGGCTCTCAATAATAATCTGCTCAAGCAACAGAGACTTCCTAAGCAGAAATGCAAGCAACCTCCACCACCAACACAACCCAAATGACACATAGCCTGCAGACTCAGTGTGCCACTCAACCACAGCCAATAAGGCAAAACAACATACCCAACACACTAGTCATAGGTGACTCTATATTCAGGCACACTGATGTCCCACTCACCAGGCTAAACAAGGAGAAGGTTACTGTCAGCTGTCTGTCGGATGCCAGGATCTGCCACATAACCCACGCACTCTGGTCACTCCACAATTACAAATATGACTCTGTCATTGTCCATGTTGGTGTGAACGACCTGAGATGTACCTCCCTAGATTACATGAAAAGAGACATGGAAGAGCCCTCTGATCTTGTAGCCCAGGCAGGTATGACCCTAGCCCTGAGTAGCATTCTGCCATCACCCAGAATGATGACGCAGTACAAGGACAAAATGAGTGACTTCAACAATTGGCTAAGCTTCTGGTGTCATTCTAAAGGGATCCCGTATCTGTCTGCCTGGGATGACATGGTCGACAGATCACGAAGCTTTGCCAGAAATGGCCTGCACCTGTCACCCCTGGGATTCCAGATACTGGCTAAGGTTCTTGCCACCCCTATAGTGCCCTTTTTAGGCAAGGTTCAAATGACAAATTCACCACTGTAATAGGAACAGGCAAGCAAAAACTGAGGGTGATGCTACTCAATGCTAGAAGTCTAAATCTCAAAATGCATTCACTAGAGGCACTCCTTAAAATGGAGAACTTCAATATCTGTACAGTGACTGAGACCTGGTTCAAGCCTCCAGAGAGCACCCCTGCACTATCAGGCTATAGCTCATACCACACTTTTCGGCCATGTAACCTGGACCGGAACACCAAAGGTGGAGGTGTGCCCATATTCTTTAAGGCTATCCACACCTCCAGGCTAGTTGCTCAGCATAATGCAGCTGAGGTTATCCAAGTGCAACTAACTCTGGACAAAACTGCAATCCAAATTGTAGCTTGCTACAGATCCCTCACCATGCCCTGGGATTTCCACTCCTCTTTTCTTGATGTACTGGAAAATATTAGGGTTCAACCAAACACCCTAATAAACGGGCAATTTCAACTACCCCACCATTAACTGGGAAAACTACTCATGTGCCAACTCCTTTGCTCAACGCTTTCTGGAATTCATAAACTCCAATGCCCTGGATCAACTTATCCACACCTCCACCAGGGGCAACAATATCCAAGATCTAGTCATTACCAACATGAGAGACCGGTGTTCCACACCTGAAGTCAATGCCTCATTGGTCCGATCCGACCATAAGCTAATTACCCTAGAAATCCACATCCTGCCCCCACCCCTCATTAAGGAAACCATGGTAAAATATTTCTCCAAAGCCAACTTCATGCTTCCTAAGACAGAAATGGTGAACTTCATGACACTCATGCAGATGGACAATACAGTTATGACTACTGAATCCTACACAATTGCACTTTATAAGCACTTACACGAGTGCATGTACCGTGCTATCCCAAACAAAACCAAGACACTATCCCCCCAAAAAAGGAAGCCAATCTGGTGGTCCCCTGCCATAAACAAACTGTACAACAGAAGGAAGAAACTGTTGCAAAAGAGAGTAAAATCCCATGAGTGGAGGAGCTCCCTGGTCAGCCTCAGTAAGAAGCTGCGATCCCTGATAAAATCCTCCAAAGCTAGTTACAAAAACAAAATCACCACTGATTCTAAAGACAACCACAAAGCATTCTATAGCTATGTTAAGAATCTCAATGGCAACACTCAGATCTGCTCTGAGTTACAGCACAATGGCACTAAATATACAGACCCAACTGATATTGCCAACATCCTGGCAGATAGGTTCAGTGCTAACTTTACCCCCCTCTCACCAGCTAAAGAGCCCATCTCTATACCAGAAGAATGCAAAGTTCCTGTAATCACGGCTGCACAGGTACAAACCACACTCTCCAATGCCAAGAACACAGCATCCATGGGACCAGACAACATCCCAGGATGCATTCTACATGAACTACAGAACAAATTGGCACCCCACCTAAGTACCATGTTCAATCATAGCCTCACCTCAGGATTTGTGCCTGCTGAATGGCGCACAGTGATGGTTATCCCACTCCACAAGGGGGGAGCCACCACAGACCCCGGGAACTACCGCCCCATTAGCCTGATGAGCCTGGTCTGCAAGATCATGGAACTTATAAACAAAGACACTGGTAATCTCCAAACTGTAGACCCCACCCGGTTCGGGTTTGTAAAAGGCAGATCATGTCTCCTAAACCTGATAGACTTCTTTGAAGCAGTCACCAAAGCCGTAGATGAGGGTAAGGTAGTTCACACAGGCTATTTATATCTTGCCAAGGCTTTCAACACCATCCTCCACTCTGGAATTATAGATAAACTCACTAAACTAGGTATAAATCCCTAAGTCACAAGATGGGTTGCCAACTGGCTCACTGACAGAACCCACACTGTGAAAGTAGCAGACTCCAAATCCGACTTCAGACCAGTCTCAAGTGGAGTACCACAGGGTTCAGTCCTTGGTCCTCTCCTGTTTGGTATCTACTTCTCTGAAGTACAGGCTAACACAGAAGGTCTTTGGCTAACGAAGTTCACAGATGACTGCAAACTAGGAGCCATAATCGAAACTCCTAACAATGTGGACATCCTACAAAAGGGCCTCACTGAGACAGATGCCTGGTGTCAAAGCCATGGCCTCAAGCTCAATGCCAAAAAGTGTATGGTCATCCCCTTTGGTAAAAACTCTGTACCCATGAACTATAACATAGACGGTAGTCTACTTAACAATGAAAGTGTGATAAGAGACCTTTGGACACAGGTGGAGAGTAATCTCTCCTTTGATAATCACATCGCTACAGTAGTCAGGAAATCCTTCTATGTGGCACACCTCATCACAAAAGGTTTCTCATCCAGAAAAAAAGAGGTCATTGTTACCCTCTGCTCATCACTCATTAGACCCATTATAGAGTACAATGCCCCTTTTGGTATGTACCTCACAAGACATCTAGAACAACTGGAAAGGCCACAGAAATACCTCACAAAGAGGATTACTGGCCTCAAACAGATGCCCTACGCAGACCATCTCAAAAAACTCCAGCTTTACTCCATCACATATCTATGTCAAACCCAGAGCTGCTGGACATGCTCCACTTAAAGAAATCTCAATCCCCTCCGAGCTACATGCTCTAGGGACCCAAACCTTGTCACCACAATAAACAGAACATGCCGGAGGGATAGATTCCTATCCCAGAGACTTCCCATACTCTGGAATAAACTACCTATCTATATGAAACAAAGCTCCTCATTAGCACTCTTCAAGAAAAATCTTGATGATTGGATGGGAAATAAGAAATTCACCCCAGGGATCACTTCTGTGGCTCTGCTCGACAGTGGCACAGGAAAATAATTTTCTTGGGTGGCAAAAGCCAGGGTACCTTTTTGGCTGGGCTTGTATAGGCCCCAGGGCCAATAGCCTAGTACCTACCTATGAACCCATGAATAAAACGTATAAAAACCAATTCCGCCCCTTGGCTTAATAAAGATACCAAAACACTCATGCAACAAAGGGACAAGACCTGTAAACTCTACCATTGTAATATGCACCCTGACACCTTTCTTAAATATAATCAACTCCACAACATAGCCAAAAAACGTATCATACAAGACAAAAAAGCATACTATATCAAACTCCAGTCTAACCACTCCTCTAACCCCAAACAGTTCTGGAAATCCATCAACTCACTTCTCAACCCAGGCACCAAAAACAACCCCCTGACACAAGTAAATCTGACCCAGAAACAGCTACTCTGTTCAACTCCTTCTTTACTAACTCTATAGCAAAACTCACTAAAACATTCCCAAACAACACCTCCCCCCAAATCAAACCCTCTGCCTAACCTTCCACCCCAAACTCACCTCCCACATTCCACCTCAAACCCAGCCCCACCTCATATATAAAAAAAACCTCTCTCTAAGCTTAAGCCTTGCTCCAATGCCCCTGACAATATCCCCTCACTCTTTTTAAGAATTGCAGCAGACAGCATCGCCATCCCCATTAGCATACTCATCAACAGATCCATACAAGAATCATATGTCCCCAAACTGTGGTGTGCAGCCTTTATCCTACCCCTCCATAAAGGAGGCAAAAATAATAAAATCTCCAACTTCCGACCCATAGCGATTCTCTCCCCTATTTCAGAAATTCTTGAGAAATGCATCCACCTTCAGCTCATGCCATTCATTACACATAACCAAATCCTCACCCCAACACAACATGGGTTCCATCCTGGCAATAGCACAATAACAGCTCTTCTCTCTTTTCTAGACATCGTAAACCATGCCTGTGACTCTGGAGAACTTGTATCCACAGTCCTCCTTGACCTCTCCAAGGCTTTTGACACAGTCTCCCATACCCACCTTCTTCACCACCTTTCCAATCTTAACCTCTCACAAAACACCATTACCTGGTTCTGCAGCTACCTTTCTGACAGATCTCAGGCAGTAAAATGGAAGACTGCCACCTCAGCCTTTCTTCCCACCCTAACCGGGGTACCCCAGGGATCCATTCTTGGCCCTATGCTCTTCAATATCTTCATTAATGATTTCCATGCAGCCATTCCTAACACTAAGATAGTACAATATGCAGATGACTCAACTTTAGTTTGCTCTGCATCAAACCTCCCTAAGTTCCAAACAAAAACTCAAACTGCCTCCTCAACTACTGAGAACTGGATGCTCCAAAATCACCTCTCTGTATGCCAACAAATCAAAGATCCTTCTATTCTCTCCCTCAAAATCTAGCCGCCTAGATAAAACCTCTTTCAAGATTACAAGCCTTGCCAACTCCTCTATAGAAATTGTTCCTTTTGCTAAACTTGTTGGAGTTACTATTGATGAACACCTAAAATTTGATACCCATATTCAGCTAAATATAAAGAAAACCTATCAGAAACTTGGCATGCTGTAGAGAAACTCCCACTTCCTCTCCCCCTCAACAAGACAGACCCTCGCCACTATTTTCTTACTACCTTCACTAATGTATGGTGCACCCCTACTAACCAACCTATCTTCTTCCATCTGTTCTAAACTACAATCCTGTTACAATAAAATCTCAAAGTTCGCCACCACTTCCAGATACTCCACTCACCACTTTAAACCTCTCCACCAGCTGCAATGGCTAGAACTCCCAAACTACATTGACTATCTCCAACTCATCACCACTCACAAGCTTAATTTCAAACCAACTATATGCCCAGCACTAACAAACATCTTAACAGTATACACCCCAAACAGAACTCTAAGATCTACCCACCAAATTCTAATATCTGTTTATAAACCAAACCGTCCTGCTGGTTAGCTTCTCCTATCCTTTTCCATCACCAAAAAATGGAATTCTCTTCCTTCATCTCTAAGAATTTCTGAGAACTCTGAACACTTTAAAACCCAGCTGCATTCTTACCTCTCCCAAAAATGGACATGCAATTGCACTCCACCTACCTAACCTGCTTAATACATAAACACTTTATAACACACAAAGTTTGTTCTTCCTTACACACTATTGATTAACCCTATGTAAATATAGTGTAAAAGTAAACAGTGTGGGAAGAAATAGCCAGGGAATTGTTATGGCTAGGCTTGTATAGGCCCTAGGGCCGAGAGCCCAGTACCAACCTATTAACCGATGTACTGCCTTCCTGCTAATGCTACCTCTATACTCCTTTCAGAGGATTTAAACCTCTGTATTAATTTAACTCACGCTAATATTCATGCATAAAGAACTCATTCATGCTAATGTTACTTCTATATCATTCTCAGATGATTTAAACCTCTGTATTAATTTAACATTGTACTACTGTTCTTAACCACTAAACATGTAAATATGCTTTACATCCTTCTCCAAGCTGCTGTTTAAATTTTTAGTTTTTGCTATTTTGTATGTAAAATTTGTTTAGTTTGTTTTTGTTTCCACTATGTATTGTACTTCGTATTACAGAGCTTGCACTATGTATTATTGGAGTTTTTCTACACGGGCCTCTACTGAAAACAGGCTCTTTGAGCCCAGTGGACCTCCCTGATCATCAAACTGGAAATAAATAAATAAATAAATAATGCGGACCAGTTTATCATTTTTAAGATGTTATTGAATAGTTGTTTATTGAATTTGGTAAGATTTCTTGAAATTTTATAGGTATGATGTTGAAGCTCCTGTGGAGGCTTTTGTAAGTATATTCTTGTAAATGGTCACTTAGGGTATTTGGGAGTGTGGTGGAGTATTTATCAGGATCTGATACCAGGATCAGTCTAAGGTTGTGCCTAGGTGATAATTATTTTGCATTCTGGTAAGGGGTAGTGGTAAGCTGTGTAAAGCCATAAAGGTTAATACTATTTATTGGTGAGTCAGTGAAGAGATTTTTCCAGTTTATATTTAAATCATTCATTATAATAGTTTCATTGGTAATATTGTTGGTAGTCTAGGAAAGGATATATAAACTACTGCACTACATATTTGTTTAGAATTACTTACTTGTAAGGACGTCAAGAGAATTTCTGCATTACTAAAGGAAGGGACAGGTTTGGAGAGGGGAGATATAGTATAGGTGTTACAATAGATTAAAGCTACACCACCTGCTTTTTTACAGGTTCTGTCCTTTCTTAGAATGTTGTATCCTGGGGAGACTATTTCTGTATCTTGAATATGTGGTTTTAACCAAGTTTCACTAACTGCTATTATATCTGGAGAATACTGTGTAATCCATGAGTGAAAGTCTGTAATTTTATTAGATACTATCTGTATTTCGTGCTATTATTAGCAAAATTTTAGGACTGATATTTTTGGTCTGTAATAATATATTTTCAGCCTGTCTAAATACGGGTCTATTCATGTGCTTTAATCTTCCAGCTTATGACTACCAATTGTTTTGGGATTTACATTTCTAGTTTAGTATGGATTTGATATAAGTATTATTGGGGCTTATCATTCGATAAGGACGACTTATAAATATTTGGTTTAGGTGATACTATTCTAGGACCCTTTGACCCCAATACACATGACCCTTCAACTCAATGTAAGTTGGCTTTTCAAAGATTAACTAAACAGATGAAAGGGCTTAGAAGCAAAGTATGGCATCTAAAATTATTCAAAGCCTACCGGACCAAAGGTATTGCCCCTAGTGGTTTAAGAGTAAGGTTACAACCTTTGATTTATCAGGCTGATGACATATTATTGGAAGAATGGGGCAGAATCCAACAAAATACATTTATGGGGTTTGTGGAGGCCCTAACAGGATATTATGAATGGACAGTGGATAATGGGGTTAAGGTAGTGGAAGATCTTTGCCTGTAAATTAAAAATTTTGAATCCATAGTCAGTTACAGGGAAGGATTGGATGCACTGAGTTCTGAGGTTGGGAGACTGGCCTAATGGTTAAGGTGTTTACCTTACAGACACAAGGTGCAGGGTTTGAGTCTCACATGGGGTAAATGGCTAGGCTTAAAATGGCCCAAAAGTGCGGGTAGCCAAGTACTAACCTATGAACCTATGATTTATTATCTCTTGAACAACAACTTAAGGATAGAAAAATGAAAAAATTCCAATGAGATTTAGGTGACTATCAGAAAGGCCAGCCCTTTATGCCATACAATAGCCCCCTGGCAAGGAGGAACCAGAACAAAACATTGCCTGCTAAGCGCAAGAGACCCAAATCTATCCTTAAGAAAACATGTAACACTGTTAGTTTTACTTCTGGGAAAGAATCCTCTTCTGCTACTGATGTAGATGGCAACCCCCTTCTACAGTCACCAACACCCAAAAGACGTAGCACGTGTCACCCTTTAGGGTTAGGTTCAGAAGAGGGGGGAGGAAACATAGACACTCCAAACACTTAGGTTTATAGGTTCATACTAGGCTATCTGCCCTGGGGCAATTATAAGCCTAGCCCGATTCTGTATGGCTTACGCCACCCCTTGATTTGAGTATACTGTGCCCTTTTTAAGGTTTAGTTTACTGGGCCTCTGTCTAATAGTGACACGGGAGTAATCCCTGGGACAAACCTACGATCCCCATCCACCTATCGAGATTCTTCTTGAAGAGATTCAGTGAGGTGCTCTGCCTCACATGAACTGGAATTCTATTCCAGAGCGAAGGGAGCCTCTGGGTTATGAACTTGTCCCTCCAGTAAGTTCTATTTATTTCTGTGCTGAGGTTCAAGTCCCTCGAGCATGTGGCTCTAAGGGATTTAGATTTACTGAGGTGGAGCATGTCCATTAATTCTGGATTTGACATAGCTTTGTATGTCAAGCATAGATCGCCTCGAAGTAGGCGGTATGCAACTGAGTAGAGCTGGAGTTTTTTTAACCGAGCAGCATATGGCATCTGTTTGAGACCCTTGATCCTCCTGGTGAGATACTTTTGGGGTCTTTCTAATTGCTGCAGGTGTCGGGTAAGGTACATCCCAAAAGGGGCATTGTATTCTATGATGGGCCTGATGAGGGATGAATAAAGGGGCATGATTACCTCTCTTGATCTAGATGTGAAACCCTTCGTGATGAGGTGGGCTATGTAGAAGGTCTTTCTAACCACTTTGGCAATGAGGTTTTCAAAGGAGATATTGCTATCAATTTGGGTCCCCAGGTTCCTAATAACTTTCTCTGTACTTAATGGGTTTCCGCCTATGTGGTAATTTGTGGGCACACTGTTTTTGACAAAGGGTATGACTATACATTTTTTGGCATTTAGCTTTAAACCATGGCGCTGGCACCAGTTATCTGTCTCTGTGAGACCTTTTTGAAGGATGTTTGTGTCAGCTGGAGAGTTGATTTTGGCGCCCAGTTTGCAGTCATCTGCAAACTTGGTGAGCCATAGTCCTCCCACGTTTGCTTGTACCTCGGAAAAGTATATACCGAACAAGAGTGGTCCCAGGACAGAACCCTGTGGGACGCCACTTGTGACCGGTTTCGAGTCTGACATGGCTCCAGCAACTCTCACTCTGTGGGTTCTGTCTTTGAGCTAGTTTGTGACCCATCTTGTGACATAGGGGTTTATATTTAAGCTGGATAGCTTATCTATGATGCCCGAGTGGGGTATTGTGTCAAATGCCTTTGCAAGGTCCAGATAGGCTGTGTGGACTACCTTCCCTTAATCTATGGCTTTGGTGACTGTTTTGAAGAAGTCAACCAGGTTCAAAAGGCAGGATCTGCCCTTGACAAAGCCAAACTGGGTAGGATCTAGTGTCTGTAGGTCCCCAATGTCTTTGTTTATGAGCTCCATGATGATCCTCTCCATAGCCTTGCAGACTAAGCTAGTCAGGCTTATGGGGCGATAGTTTCCAGGGTCCGTGAGGCTCCACCTTTGTGGAGTGGGACCACTGTTGCTGTACGCCATTCTGTGGGCACATATCCTGTAGTGAGGCTGAGATTGTATAGCTGTTTTATTTGAGGGATTAGTTCCTCTTGGAGTTCATGTAGGACGCAACCTGGGACACCATCTGGTCCCATGGAAGCAGTGTTTTTGCTTTGGAGAGGGCAGCCTTCACCTGAGCATCAGAGATGTTTGGGAGGCAGCCCTCTGCTGGGATAGATACTTGCTCTTTTGGGGGAGGGAGAAGTTTGCACTGAACCTGTCCGCCAGGATATTGGCGATGTCTGTGGGTTCAGTGTATTTTTGTCATTTAGAATCAACTCAGAACAAGTCTGGGAGTTGCATCCCAGGTTTCTAACATAACTGAAAAAAGCCTTATGATTGTCTTTGGTGTCCTGTGCAATTTTTCTCTCGAAGCTGGCCTTGGAGGATTTTATGAGGGATCGTAATTTTTTGCTAGTACTGATCAGAGATGCCTTCCCTATTAGGGATTTTGCTCTATCATGTAGTAGCTTCCTCCTTCTGTTGTACAGTTTATTTATGGCAGGGGTCCACCAGACTGGACGCCTGCCTTCGGATGATTGGGTCTTGGTTTTGTTTGGGATAACATGATCCATGCATTCCTGGAGATGTCCGTAGAATGCGTTTATATAGGATTCTGCAGTTTGGGCCGTAGTTTCCACTGGCCCTGGGGCCTTGAAGGATTCCACTTCGGTTTTGAGAAGTTTTTCACTGTGGTTTTCTGGGCTGGGGGTGGGGTCGGGATGTGGACATCCAGTGAAATTAATTTATGGTCTGATCTTACCAATGAGGGATATACTTCTGGTGTGGAGCATACAGCCCCCATGTTGGTAATGATCAGGTCTAGTATGTTGTCCCCTCTTGTTGGAGTGGTGACTAGTTGTTCCATAGCATTTGAGTTTATAATTTCCAGGAACCTTTGGGCTAAGGTGCTGGGGCTTGAGTAGTGCTCCCAGTCAATGTTTGGGTAGTTGAAGTCGCTCAATATAATGGTGTTCGGAGAGATCTTCTTGTTCTCCAATGTTTTCAGGAAAGCCGAGTGGGATTCCTGACTTTGAGAGGGTGGTCTGTAGGATGCTATAAACTGAAAAGCAGTCTTGCCCACTGTTAGTTGCACATGGATGGCCTCCGATACTTCGTGCAATGCCACTAACCTGGAGGTGTGGATATCCTTGATAAATATGGAAACTCCCCCTCCTTTTGTGGTTCGGTCCAGGTTTTGGGGCCAAAAAGCATGATATGAGGTATAGCCTGGTAGTGCTGGGGTGCTCTTTGGAGCCTTGAACCAGGTTTCTGTCACTGCACAGATATCGATGTTCTCCATACTGAGGAGAGCTTCGAGTGCGTGCATCTTGAGGTTAAGACTTTTGGCGTTTAGCAGCATTACCCTTAGTTTCTTGTTCCTTGTGCTGTCTATGGGCGTGGGTTTGACTTTTGAGCCTTGCCTAAAAAAGGCACTATGGGGGTGGCAAGAGCCTTTTCCAATATCCGAAAGCCCAGTGGTGACAGGTGCAAGCCGTCCCTAGCGAAGCAACGTGGCTTGTTGAGCATGTCATCCCAGGCTGACAGACACTGGATCCCCTTTGAATGACACCAAAATTTTAGCCAATTGTTAAAATCGATCATTTTGTCTTTGTACTGTGGCATCAATCTAGGTGAGGGTAAGATGCTGCTCAAGGTCAGGGTCATACCAGCCTGGGCTACATGATCAGAGAGCTCCTCTATGTCTCTTTTCATGTAGTCCAGGGAGGTACGTCTCAGGTCATTCACACCAGCATGTACAATGACTGAGTCATATTTGTATTTGCTTTGGTGTGACCTGCGTGCTTGCATTATGTGGTGGATCCTAGCACCCGACAGGCAGCTCAGCGTGACCTTCTTTTTATTCAGCCTGGTGAGCGGGACGTCAGTGTGTCTGACAATAGAGTCACCTATTACAAGAGTATCAGGTGTGTTATTCAGCCTTAAGGGCTGTGGCTGCTTGGCACACTGACTTTGTGGGTTATGTGTTGTGCGCGTTTTGTTTTGAGGTACCGTTTACTTGGATGTCTGCTTTGGAGGTCTCTGTTGCTTAGGTAGATTTTTATTTAGAGCCTCCGAGTATGTTTTTGTGTATTTATGTGTTTGGTTCGCTGATGTGGTGGGACTATGTGATACTGGAATTGTGTTGTGTGAGGTTACCTTCTCCTCCTGACTGGTTACACCAGTTTTGAGATGAGAGAGCACAGCCTCCAGTTTGGCTAAATAGTTGCATCTCTGACATATATTTGAACCTGTTTGGAGGAGGAGAGGGTTGTCCGTGTACATGAGACAGTTGTAACATTGCATCAAAATTCCCAGATTCACCAGCTGGACTGGAGAGGAAACCATTGACTGACCTTTGGACATGCTAGAGTAATATAGTAAAACTGAATTTAAGACGGACCAATAGAGGACAGGGTAATTGTAGAGAGTATAAGAGTAAGTAGTGCTTATGGTTTAATAGTGCTAACTTGTAGGATTACTTAATTGGACCAGTGAAGGGCCTTAGAATGAGAATAAGGTGTTTAAATTGAGAGATAGAGCAGTTCTAAGGGAAAAAGTGAAGAGCAGACTCTGTGGAGCCAGGAATAGTTTAAACCCAATTAGGCGGCGCTGCCCGCTGTTGTGCTATGCTCAAAACCGCGCAAAAGAGGGTTTTAAGAGAGGAAGATGAAGGCGTTTTGGAATTGACCCAAAATGGCCAATAAAACTACAGTTTCAAGTCAGTAACCACTCCCACAGGGGCAGGCAGGCTGCTCAATGTTTTTCACTGCCACTGATCAACAGAGAGACTTCCCTTTAGCCCAAGCAAAAAATGGCCTCACAGAAACTTACAAACAGTTCAAGAACAGCAAGCCTGTAACTGAACTTTTTTAAATCTCAGAAAAGTGGGAAAAAAGCAAGATTTTTTGTTTGTTTTTTCAGAGATAGCAGAGGTTCACAAGTATCAACAAGTTATAACAGTGCAGTAAATGACCCCACACAAGGGTGCTAGGCCAAAGACAGATAAAATGCAAGTTTTGAGAAAAACGATTTTAAAAATAAATGCAAACAGGAAATTCAGTAAACAGCTCTAGGTTGTGCTCTAAATACAGTTACTAATGCAGAAATCAAGTTTAACAAGCCAGAAAATGCTCAAAATAGGCAGCTATGCAGAAAAACTTAGCAAATAAACAGAGGAAAAATACTTAAAATCTCAAAAGTGGCTCCTTTCTTCTCTCAGCATTTTCTCCTCTTGGTGGGTGCTTCACCAACAGCCAACAAGCCTGAAAAGATGCCAAAACCATAAGGCAACCAGGTTTTAAGAGAGGAAGATGAAGGAGTTTTGGAATTGACCCAAAATGGCCAATAAAACTACAGTTTCAAGTCAGTAACCACTTCCACAGGGGCAGGCAGGCTGCTCAATGTTTTTCACTGCCACTGATCAACAGAGAGACTTCCCTTTAGCCCAAGCAAAATATGGCCTCACAGAAACTTACAAACAGTTCAAGAACAGCAAGCCTGTAACTGAACTTTTTTAAATCTCAGAAAAGTGGGGAAAAAAGCAAGATTTTTTTTGTTTTTTTCAGAGATAGCAGAGGTTCACAAGTATCAGCAAGTTATAACAGTGCAGTAAATGACCCCACACAAGAGTGCTAGGCCAAAGACAGATAAAATGCAAGTTTTGAGAACGATTTTAAAAATAAGTGCAAACAGGAAATTCAGTAAACAGCTCTAGGTTGTGCTCTAAATACAGTTACTAATGCAGAAATCAAGTTTAACAAGCCAGAAAATGCTCAAAATAGGCGGCTATGCAGAAAAACTTAGCAAATAAACAGAGGAAAAATACTTAAAATCTCAAAGTGGCTCCTTTCTTCTCTCAGCGTTTTCTCCTCTTGGTGGGTTTGGAGGAGTATGTCAAGGTGATGACCAAATGTTGAGTGAATTTAATAACATACACAATATATCTTCTGCGGAGCATTCTCAGGCTCAGATTTCTGTGCTCAATAAAGGTCTTAGCTATGGTCCTGGCTTTTTTGTGACTGAAGACTCATTTCCATCTGATATTATAGCCTTTTGTAGAGTAATTAACCTTAAAATACATTTTGATTCTGAATCTGGTGGTAATGAGTTCAGATCTTTCAAATTTCAACAATCTAGATATATGCCTCCGATGTCTAGTTAGGTGTCTCTATTCCAGTCCTCTGTCCTCAAAGATCTACATTATAATTTCAATGAATATGACATTTTCCATCATAATCTCTCAAAGATTGACAAGTAGCTTTGGAAGAGTTAAAAAACAATAAAGATTTGGTAATATTATCAGCTGATAAAGGTGGGGTGGTAGTGGTAATGAATTGGGACAGTTATTATCAAGAGGCACAGAGACAGCTTGAGGATGCCAGGCATTACATGCCCATGCCCTTAGACCTAACTAGTAAATTTAAGGTTGAAATTAATAGGTTCTTATTTCAAGCACAACAGGAGGGTATTATTACACAATTGGATGTTTATCATCTCACAGTCAAGGATCCTAGACCACAATATATCTATTTTTTACCAAAGATACATGAGGATCCTCGGTGTCAGCCAGGGAGACCAATTATCTTGGGGAGGGGTAGTTTAACCAAGCCTTTATCTGAATTCCTCACTCTCTATTTGAAAACTCTTCTGGCATGTGTTAGATCGTGTATCCAGGATACCACCCAATTTCTAGGTATCGTCTCCAATACTCAGTTGGAACCAGATTGGCTTGTTTGTACATTAGATGTGACTGCCTTATACACCAATATTCCACAATGGGCGGGGCTAGTTGCCCTGCAATATTGGTTGGACAAAAGTGCTCTATATCCACCAGGTTTCAATACTCTTTTGGTACGTATGACTGAACATGTCCTCACTAAAAATGTGTTCTCTTTCCATGGACAATGTTATTGGCAGTCACAAGGCACAGCAATGGGGGCATCTTTTTCCCCCATTTATGCAGATCTGTTCATGGCCAATCTGGAGACTGAACTGATCTATAATCCCAATCACAACATCTATTTGGGGGAAATGGATATTTGGAGGAGATACCTAGATGATTGTTGGTTGGTATGGAAGGTGGATGTGGCCCATCTTTTGGAGTTTGTTGAATACCTTAACCAAAACAAATGGGGAATTGAGTTTAATGTGAATTTCAATTTGGAAGAAATCACCTTTTTGGATGTAACCATCACAAGAAATAAAGATAGCACTCTTAGCATACATATATGTATAGAAAATATCCGCAGTATAATTCCTTACTCCATGCTAGCAGCCTCCACCCATCACATGTGATACATAACATTTCTAAATCTCAATTTCTGAGAGTCAGACGCATTTGTTCTGATAAGAATACCTTCCATAAATGCAAGATGGACCTGGCTAACCAATTTCATAATAGGGAGTATAAATTGGGCAACATTGCCATGGCCATTAGCTGGGCATCAACACAAGCTAGAGAATATCTCTTTAAATGCAAAAATAAGGACAAAACATCAGGGGATCAGGATATTTTGAGAATGGTTACTACATATGGATGCAACACTAAAGCTTTTATGAACATCATTCAGAAACACTGGAATATTTTGTTGTTGGATCAGAAATCAGCCTCTAAGGTGGTGCAGAGATGTTTTCTCTCCTTCTGACTTGGTAAAACGTTGGGCTCCCTTTTGAGCCATTATAAACATTATTCCCATGTCCCAGCTAGACCTATACAACAAACCTTATTGGGGGGAAAATTGTTTGGTATATATCCATGTGGTCATTGCACACATTGTTGCAGAGTCTTTAAAATCAAAGAATTTACTAGCCCCAACACAGATAGAGTATTTGAAATAGGGTTTCTGGCCAATTGTAGTTCAGATTGGGTGGTTTACCTTGCTTCTCGTCCATACTCAGCTTTTTATGTGGGTCAGACATCTAGACCAATATGGATTAGGATTTCGGAACACATGAGTGATATAAGGAATCATAAAATTACCAGTGCACTATATAAACACACACTTAAGCACCCTTCTGCTTCCTTTTATTTTACGGTCATTGATAAAATTAAAGGTGATAGGTCCCTTAAAAGTGGTTGGCACTCATTTTTAAATTACAAAAAAAGAAAGTGGATAATTAAATTGGGTGGGCTTTTCAGCCCTAGTTTGAATGAACATCTGTAAATATGTCTTTAATATGAATCTATCAAGTAAATCATGACTTGATTGGTCTTCAATTAAGATGCTTTAAATACTGCTGCCCTGATGTTACTTTTTTCTTATTGATTTTGCTTGTGCACTGAAGAAGGCTAGTACAGCCGAAACTGGTTTGCTTTTCTTGAAGCACTTTTGTGCACTACTAGGGGTGGTTGACACCCTTAGTATCTTGAAAATGTTGATTTAACAAATAAATGCATATCTGGTAACTTCTATTTGGTGCTGGCCCTATATTTTTACATTTGCTTTGGAGTTTTGGGCTCTGGCACTTGCCGTACCTGCGAGAAGGTTTTTGATTGAGTGGTAAATCTCCAACCCCCAAATTCCGGTCTGAAATTCTTGTGACGCCATTTCCTGTAGAACCATTGGCCCCAATTTGTCATGCCTAGCAATAGAGCTCTCCTTAAATGAGCACTGCTTGTCCAAGTAGCCTGCTCATAGTGCATTGGCAGCACAGCTGTCAGTGATTTATCCCATGAATTTTTCACCCAAGTCAAGACCTCTTGCAGGCTGGGCTTCACAAAGTTTCCATGCTGATTTCTCTCCATTCTATTTTCAATGTAGTCATTGAGTTTCATGTGCAAATGGTCCCTGAATGGCTTGTTTATTGCAATATCAAGTGTCTGGAGATAGGCAAGGAATTTCTTCAAGGCTTTAGTGTGGTGAATGCTGGCTGATCCCAGACTAGCAGATCTCTTTCACCACCTCGCAAAACAAATGGCAGCATTACATCGACCCACTTCCTTATAACTGCTTGTGTGCACCAGGCTTTTTCGGTTTCAAGAATGTAAATGCCTGAAACACGTTCAATCTTATCTTTCTTGCCCTTATTAATGATTAGAGGTGGGGTTTTCTTTCCATCTAGATGAATTGCCAAAATACTGGTAACACATGCACTCTCGTAACCAGTGGAGGGAATGTAGATTGATGAGGCACCTCTCTGATCAATTGTTGTTTGAGATCCTTGGCCCATAAACACTGCACTTTCATCTATAGCAATCATGTTGGAGGGTTGGTATTTAGAAAAGTCGATGCCATCAACAAAGGACTTGAATGCAAGTGCACGTTTAATATCTTCAGTATCTTCCAGCTTGAACAGTGTTGTTGATCTTCTTAGAGACAGTTCATATCACTGAAGGAAGCCATCCAGCCAATGTTGTGATGCTTTGAATTCTTCTTGATATTTCTAACTGTGGTGCCATTGCAAGGGCAAATGTTTGAATATCAGTCCTGCGCACAACCAAAGCCTTTGCTCTCCTGTTAGCAATCCATTCACAGATGATGTAATCCAGCTGAGGAAATAATGGTTGCCGACCTGATCCACACTTGCACTTCTTAACATTTCCCTCGTCGGCCTGTTGACTGAGGTTATCTTATGCTGCACGCCATTTTTGGACTATTCAGAGATTAACTTCTTCTCTTTGCAGAAAGCTTTCAGATTCTTTCTCTGGGAGTCTTCCATGATTCCTTTCTTGTACTCGATGGAATAGCTCTTTCTTTTTGCACTCTTCTTGTCTGGGGTGGGGGGTTAACTGAAGACTTATGAGACTGGAGTGGCAACACAAAATGGCGACGTTTAAGAAGACACAACCACAATGTTCGTTATCAAGTGCGTTCACTTGGCGCATGCTGTCTGTACTTTGACCGATCAAAATAGACCTGCCAGTGTTTATGGGCCAAGGATCTCAACCGTCAAGTGTGAGTGATGATTAGGGTTACAGTAAGAATCATGGAGGACTCCCAGGGAAAGAATCTTATGACTTTCTGCAAAGAGAAGTTGGGTGTCAGAATGGTCTGAAAATGGCGAGCAGATTACGATAACCTCAGTCAACGGGTGTCAATAATATTATTTTATAATTCAACACGTCCATCGTGTATTGTTGATCTTAACTGGGGTTTATTTTTGGGGTAGGGCTTACATCATGACCACCCTGTAAAACCACGCTAGGCCTTATTCTATGGTTTTATTTTATTTTCATTTATTTTATTTTATTTTACATTTGTTGACCGGGCTAGTCTAACTGGAGATATTTCCATTTTCAGTAGAGGCCCGGGGAGAAAAGCTCCACAGAGAATACAATAAGGCAAACATACTAGTGTTTTAAAGAAAGTTTTAAGAGACAGAGACTAACAATTCAACAGTTACACATTATTACTAAGTGAGTTAATTACTGTCTCCCATAGTTACAGTCACAAAAAAAATACTTATATAAATATAAAATACTAAGTCTGATAAAGATAACTAAATGAAAGAAATACTACCACACACAGTTAAACTCAAAGACATCTTATAAAGTTAAAAAATACTTTGTAAGATAATGATAAGGTAGGAAGTAAGAGAAAAGAGAGCTAAGAATATGAGAAATTAGAAGAGGTAAGTTGTAGGAAGGATAGTTAGCAAGCAAAGAGAGCCAGTAAGACAGTCCGTAAGCAAAGAAGTAATAGGAAAACAAGTGGCAGAAGAAGAGGAAAGCCAGGTGGATGATAGAGTAAGTAAGAAGTAGGAGATAGTAATGAAGTAGAGTATAAGTAGTGGAAGGATTAATCAGGTTTACTACAGGTGCACAGCCAGTGATTTTGGAAGTGAAGTTTAATGTTTAGTTTGAAAAGAGGTAATGATGTAATCTTTGTTATGTTGCTAGGAAGTAGATTCCATTTTCTACCTACTGAATTGGTGAAAAGGGAGTCACCAGCAGTGTTATTTGATTTTATAGAATTAGCCAATAGTTTACTGGAGGAGCGGAGAGAGTTAAGATTATTATAGGGGATTATGAGTTGAGAGAGTATAGGGGTGTTCATTATGGGTTAGGTCTTATTTACAAAGAAATACGGTATATATGTCTATATTGTCCCCATACACACAGCCATTTTTGTACTAGTTTATTCTAATGTACGATAGTGGGTGGGGTGAAGCAATTGGTACACATTGCACGAATCAGCAGTAGGTAAGACATCACAGGGCATGAGTGCGTGCGCACGCACGCACACACACACACACACACACACACACACACACACACACACACACACACAAACACATATGTACATATACACACACACACACACACACACACACACACACACACACATACACACACACACACACGCACACTTCTGTAGACATGCACAGGTACAAGCCATAGTAATAGTCATTTTACAGTGGTTTCAGCAAACACAGTACATTGTGTGACATGACTATTTGCCACACCAGATCAGTGACTGTTGTGTAACAGTGATCAAACAACAGTAGGTATAAGTCATGAGGACAGGGTCTGTCACTTTTCACATTCCCATTTTGGGACATATTTTACAGAGGTATAAGGTTTTGCAAAATAACTGACTATACTTTTAGTCAGAATAAAAGCTTACTCATGTAAAATTTGAGTTGCTTCTGTTGTTTCCTGTAACAATAATATGATTCAAATACAAAATAATTGTTTTATGCAGATACTAAAGGAGGCTTTGGGATTTTTTTGGCCTACAATCTCAGGACATCTGCTGTTTTTTGTGAATTGTTGTAGGACCCACCTGCCCAAACAAGTACAGTCCTTTGTGAAAACTTGGGTAAGTAACCCTAATAGAGGAGGAACCCATACATCTCAGATGGCTAACATTTCACAGAACATCCACGTTTTTGTCTCATATTTTTGGCCTGTTCCTTGTAAAAGTTGTGGTTGTCTGACAAATCACTGAAGAATGCTGTTACTAGAAGTCAATAAATAATGACAGACATTGTGGCTTCAGACTTCATATGCTTTGGTAAATGTACACTAATGCAAAACCTGTTATTCTAACAACAAGTTTCTAAGAGCAATATTTAAAATTTATCACTGATTTTTGCCCTTTGTACCTGCTTTACTTTTGGCCTTATCCGGAATTCTTGTAAAAAAAGAAGTTGAGAGGTATGCCTGCCACTGTCCCCAATTTTGCAGCCAGTATGTCCATAATTTTACTAGTATTTTGGACACGTTTCTTTTTTTGTATCTCATAAAATTTTTGATTTTCTGGTAAGTTACATATTAAATGTTAGATATTAAAGTTTCATACTTCTTATTTTTCAGAAAATGCATGGTGATTCAAAATCTATTGTTCTGTTAACTTTTTAAGTAAATAGTAATATTTAAAATGGGCTCCTGGTTTTGTGTCTTTATTCACTCATTATTTTTAGCTTTGTACAGAAGTCTTGAGCAAAGAAGTTAAAAGTTATGGTATCTGGTATCTGTCAGTATTTATATAACTCCCTGGCTGAAAATGAAACCCATCCCTGAATATTGGGACATCTGTACCTTTTAAAACTAAAACGGATTGTTCTGGGCTGTCAGTCTCTAGCACTTAGCTCATGTTCATTCACAGATTCTTAGCTATATCCTAAACAGGGTTATAAATTAAGATAAGTCCAATAATCAAGGAATGAAATATATATATATATTTATATATTTATATAATATATATATATATTTCTTTACTGTTATCTGACTTACAGTTATTGCATTTATACTAAACAGGGTTATTGTGCACTCGTGTTTAGGATAAAGCAGATAATTAGAGAATGAAAAATATTTTCCCTATCAACCAAAAGCAGCTTTTTCTGAGGCCCCCATCCAGTCAGGATGGTGTTAGTGCAGGTTATGTCTGTGTGACATTACAGTGAGGGGAAAGTAACTCTGGGGTAAGGTTAACCATCCGTAGAATCAATCTGTCCATCCACAACCCTCCTTTCCCCATTATTCACATTGGGATGGGGTGTCACATTAACAGTGACCATTATCTAGAGCTGATGTCCACACTATGGCTAGTTAGCCCTTCCTTGAATGTTCTTTTATACCACACAAGGTTAACTATCTATCCATCCATCCATCCATCCATCCACATATGGTGGGGTGTCACATTAACAGAGACCATCAGCTAGCCCTGCCATAGTTGTTCTTTCATACTGTATAAGGTTAAATATATTGGAGGGAAATGTTTTATTTTACTTTTATAGCTTGGGCTACACATCAGCCACCAAATGACCCAAAACAAAGCATGTTTTTTAAAGCTACAACTAAATGTTTGAACAGTATCCTGTAGCAGAATTATTGACTTCAGCACATGTTGTGCTGTTTAAGTGGCAATTTTAAACAGTAAAATCAGCAAAATATATTGTTTTGCAATGAATTTACTCAAAATCAAATCAAAAAGCTTGCAGACTTTACAAAAATGCTAGTTTGACTTACCGTCTGTTTGCTTCTTTATTTTCAAAGTAACAGTTTCTCCAGCTATCTGTAAAAGATGGATGGCTTCGCTCAGAGGTTTACCTTTCAGGCTGTTGTTATTTATTGCTAATATTCTGTCTCCAACATGAACTGCACCAGTTCTAACAGAAAAACAGAAGAAAAACATAACTTGCATTTTTATATTCTAATGCATAGTTGTAATAACATTGTTAGCATCTCTCATCAATTTATAAAACCATCCCCACTGTGTCACAACTAACATCTTTTCAGTCCATTTGATATAACATTTAGAAATTAAGCAGATTATATAAGATATCTGTAAAATTATGGAATTCTAAATGTCTATTGTGCTCACTAGAATCTGATGTGTACGCAAATGCATACATGGCTAATTAAAGAACTTCAAATTAAGTTATCTTGGTTTAGAATCACACCAAGGAAAAGCATACCAATCCACTTCTGGTCATAAATGCATCATAGTCCTCTCCTTAAAAAATGATTGCCACTTTAATTGCTTGTCTGTTTGTTCCTTAAATGGGTGGGAGAACTGGTTTGTAGGCCCTTTTAACATAGAAACCAAGCATACTGGCAGATATGTGTAAGGTGATTAACTTCAATGTACATGAAGTAGAGCACTCACTGATTTCAGAGAGCAAACTAAAAAGCAAACGGAATTACAGAAACCTATTAATACAGACGATTCCCAACTGCATGGTGCAAGTTACAATATTTAAGACATAGAAAAGAAGTAACAAAGAAACCTAGTTTCTAGATATTCAGAACAGCTTGTATTCTGTCCAGTAGAGTAGGTCATACCTTTCAACTGTCCAGATTTTCCCAGACTGTACATATTTTTGCCTCATGTCTTTCTTTTCTTCATAAAATGTATATTTTTTGGGGTTTTGTGGCAAATCTGTGAGGACTGAATTCACTAAATAATGACAGGTATTTGAGTTTCAGACTTCACATCCTTCAGAAAATGTTTTATTCTAGCAACTTTCAAAGTCCATAAGAGTAATATATAACATTTGTTCCTATTTTTGGGCCTTTGTCCCCCATTACTTTTTGGCTTTGTCCAGATTTTTTGTGTTAAGAATTTGAGTGCTATGGAGTAGGTGCCTAACTAGGAAAGAGTACATGTAGGCCATGTTGCAGGTGAAATCCAAACCAACGAGGCACGCACGTAGGACTGATGGTGCTCGGTCCAAACCACGACAATACATCCAAAAAGAAGGGACCAGCACTCAATGGCAGCAGATAAAAGTAATTTTATTAGGATTGTATATACAATCCTAATAAAATTACTTTTATCTGCTGCCATTGAGTGCTGGTCCCTTCTTTTTGCATGTTGCAGGTGAACAAAACAGAAAGTGTTTGCACTGACAACAGTAACTCACTATCATTCAATATGGCTGATACCAACATATGTAGGTAGTACAAATATGCAGAGCTGTAACAAGTGGATTTGGCACTCATCTGGTGTCTCTTCCCACAGAACATTTAAAGAAAATGTTGTTATTAAATGATCACAGTTTCTTATGAAATAGTTACTATCAAAGCTAGTTAACTCAATAAATAAATAAAATAAAAAATAAATAGAACTTTGACAGGTCAGCTCTTTACCAGGTGATTTTTATACAATACAGTGAGAGCAAAAATGGAGAGGAAAGGGGTAAGTGGTGGTTATAAAAAAGTGGGATAACTGAAGAAGGAAGATGAAAACAATATAAAAGTAAGAGGAGGTGCATAATCACTTTTTTTTCTTAACTATTCATTTGCTAATCAGGAGAACAAACTGGTCTTTAAGATAAGATTTCATTTTAATATGTTTTTAGACAAAAATACAGTATTCTCTTTGCATAAGTTTAGAAATGCAGTCAAATTAAAGCAGGCCTTCATACTGTGCATAGTTTCAGTGAATGCACTTTCAATCAGTGAAAATAGCTTTCACTCAAAAATATTGATACAAACAGAATCTGCAATACATTGAGAACAAACAAATCTTACAAGGCTTGGGAACCAAGGTTAAAGAGGCATGTAAATTATTAAGAAATACTTTAGACATAGTCAGTTAAGTTAGTTTGTTTGGACTGATATGCAGAAAGTCACTGCAGTACAGACTCTTGAGTATGAGTGCAGAAGTCAGGTCAAATATCCAGCATTCCAGAATATTAATTATACTATTCAGGAGGAAAGGAATATGAAGAATATACAGACTATTTCAGTTCATCAGCACTGTTATTGGAGACAGTATTCAGATATTGTTGGCATCTACCACCACTGTACATTATAAACCATTCTTAACCAAACTATAGTGTTTGCAGACTTTATTCTGAAATGTACAAGAAGATTTGGCACATAAAGGAGAGACTGGCACCTGTTTAGCACAGTTCTGGGAAATTAACAAATAAAGACAGTCATTCCAGCCTCATTACAGTTTTTTCCAGTTATTTCCAACTCACACCTGAACTCTTACATAGTCCTCTAAGGATTCTTTTCAGTCATGAACCAAAATTTAGAATATTGTAAGCTAGTTTACAGATAAAAAATGTATTCATCATTACTATCAACCCACTTTTCCTGTGTTCTACATTGGGTCAGGGTACCATGTCAACTATCACCATCTCTCTCTCTATTCACTGCCTCTCTACTACCTTCTACGACAATTCTGCCTGACTGTAGCAAGTCTTCGCTCAAACAATCCATCCATCTCTTTGCTGGTGGCCCTTGTTTCCTCTTGCCTTCTTCCTTTTTTTCCCAAATCTTCTTTACCAGGTTGCCTTCTGCTTCCCTGCACAAAGGCCTGAATTAATGTAATCTATCCTCTTCCACCTTCTCTGCAACTGGAGCTACTTCCTCTCCTTCCCTGATGTCCTTATTCCTTCTTCTTTCTCACAGCGTATACCCTACCACCCTGACACTTCAATTCCCAAACATCTCCAAACCCAGATACGATAGCAGCCTATGCAGACTTCTTCATGGAGACTCTGTACAATCATGTTGATGCTTGCATAAAGGCTGATATGCCTGCTAAAAGTAAGGGCCTATATTATATGTTTGAAGTTTAAAAACTTTGAATGTTAAATAATCGAATTTAAATGTTCAAAGTTTCAAACATCGTACATATAATAAAAAAAAAAACAAAAACAAATGGAACTTACCTGACTAGAGTAGGCAGGGGGGCAAGCCCCCCTGCACCACCCACATGGGGGACTGCATCCCCCACAGCCCCCGCTCTTTAAATATACCAAGACCGCACTATAGTGCGGTAAAGGGAAGATTTCCCTTACTGCACTGTAGTGTGGTCTTGGAGTTGGTATACTTAAAGAGAGGGGGTGTGGAGGTGCAGGGGGGCTTGCTCCCCTGCCTACAGCTGTTAGTTTTGGGTTTATTTATTTTTACATTTGTTCGAAGTTTTATAACTTCAAACATTTAAATTCAATATTTTAATGTTCGAAGTTATAAAACTTTGAACATATGATATAGACCCAGAACTAATCCCAAAGCTAAACTCAAAAAACAAACCACTCTGGTGGAATCCAAAATTAAACAGGTTGCACAACAAAAGAAAAAAGTCATATTCAAAATTAGGAAGTATAACACCAAAAAGGATAACTTTCATCAAACTTAACAGACAACTAAGAGATCTAATAAAGTCTGACAAAGCAAATTTGGAGGCAAAGATAGTGTCCCAGGCCAAGGTCAACCATAAGGCCTTCATTAGCTGTCTGAAACCTCAAAGGCAACACAAAACAGTGTGCCAAACTGTTGGTAAATGGAGCCACTTTCATAAGACCAGGAGGTATAGCCAATCTTTTTGCTGACAAATTCAGCTCCAAATTTACCCTCCTTTCACCCTCAGATGCCCCCTAAGAAATACCATCTAACATAATCCCTCCAACTATGAGTAGGGAGCATGCACTCTCCAAGGCCAAGACTACAGCTTTGAAGGGCCCATATAATATCCCAGGATGCCTCCTAAATAGCCTGAAACATGCCCTATCAGGGCCAATGGTGACACTATTCATCCATAGCCTCCACACAGGCTTTGTGCAATGCAAATAGAAAACTGCAATGATCCCTCTGCACAAGAGTGGGCTATCAATGGTTCGTGACCCATTAGTCTGACTAGTCTAATATGCAAAGCCATGTAATGAAATTTCACAGAAATGATTAACAATGACATAGGAAACCTACAGATACTGGACCCAACTCAGTTTGTTTTTGTCCAAGACATTTCATGCCTTCCTAACATGGTGGACTTTTTTGAGAAGGTTACTAAGGCAATGGAAGAGGGAAAATGGTGCATACTGCCTACAGTGATGCACTGTAAACAAAGAGGAAGCTGTGGGGAATGGCATTTCTTGATGGGAGGCTACTTGTCTTGCCACATTATCTGCATACAGTAGCTTTGTTGATTTGTCCCATGCTGTGTTGAGATGCTGACATTCTTCAAATCTACCTATTTCCTCTTCTTCCTCTTGTACGAGAGCACTGAATGTTTCTCTAAATGCTTATGCTTTCACTCTTGTAAATGTCTAGGTCTTAAGCTTAGTCTCCATTCACCTTAGAAACTTCTCTGAGCACTACTTGCAGCTGATTGTGTCCACCAGTGGTTTATGCCATAGGCCGACTGTTTCACAGGGGATGACTTTGCAATCTCTGACTTCTCCTCTGCTCTTTCATTACAATTTGCATAAAATGAAACCTTGAAACACACACACACACACACACACACACACACACATATATATATATATATATATATATATATATATATACACACACACACACACACACACACACACACACACACACATATATATATATATATATATATATATATATATATAGGTCTACTATACATGATCAAAATTTCAGAAAGCCGAAATCCATAAGGTTGAAATCATATGTTCGACTTTTGAAATTTCGAACATGTAAAAAAAAAAAAAAACCTTACCTACATGTTGCTAGCGGGGGGGGGGGGGCAAGCCCTGCTGCACCCCTCACATCCCCTGCAATTTAAATACACCAACTCTGAGATCTCACTACAGTGTGGAAGATGGGAACCTTCCCATTCTGCAATATACAGAGATGCCCGTTCTGCAAGGTCGAAATTTCAAAAGTCGAACATATGGTCTCAGCCATATGGGTTTCGGCTTTCTGAAATTTCAATCATGTGTAGGGGACCCATATATATATATATATATATATATATATATATATATATATATATATATATATATAGCTTCAACCCCTACTCAATCTATTCAAACAGTGTTAACTTTCTGTACAGCAATGAGTCATAGTTATAACATATTAAATGCCACATATTCTCTAAATATCCCTTGCTGTTTCCTTGCGTTATGTTTTAAACTACCTCCCATCCAATGCCGTCTATGTTACACATCGTCCATTAGAGAAATTATGTATTTTTCTCTGAATGTTGAGTACTTTTCCACAACCCTGTTAATATTTTGTTGGCTACAAGTGTTAATAAACAGAACAAAGCTCATTCATGTTGAAGGATCCTCCATGGGCTCATGTCTTCCACTAAGAATTAAAATGATAGTAAGAGAGACTGAATGTTTATCACACAGATCTTGGAGATCCTGATTAAATTCTGTTAAAAATGAACAAGTGCAAAAGATGTTAACCAATCTGTCCAAATCTCAGACTGACACCTCCAACACACTGATGTTATTCATGGTATATTATAGCTAAGTTTGCAGATGTAATATAAACCAATTGCTTGATAAAATAGATGATACGCTTCAAATAAAGTACAAACAAAAGGGGAGGTCAAGGAATACCTTTGACAAGTACCCCTACTCAATGTAATCTCCAAGGAAAACTTAGCAAATTTCTTGATTCTACTGAATGCTCCCTTATAGACTTTGGAAAAAGGTCATTAAATTGAATTAGAAATCTGGTAATAGTCAGAATTTTTAAAAAGTGGTCCCAATGGTGCCTTCCAGATTCCTTTTTATATCTGATTTCACACCTAACAGAGAAAAAAACTGTTTCATAGAACCCTGCATCTACTAAAGAGTTTGAATGGCATTAACTAAGGTTGGTTTCCCCTTCACAAAGCCACATTGATCATAGTCTATTAAAGTTGGAACTGTCTCATGACATGTTTGCTAACAAAGCCACAGAAACTTTGTAATCTTGATTTAAACTGGATGATAATGGGATAACATCTGGCATAATGGTTAAGATCTTCGACACCCTTGAACAAGGTTCAATCCTGACCTCCAGTCAATGCCTGCTTGGAGTTTGCATGCTCTCCCTGTGTCTCTCTAGGGTTCATCCCACCTCTGAAAAAAATACATGCTGACTGTTTCCATCTCAAACTCATCAATGAATGGAGCTGTGGGCAACAGCACAAATTGTACATTGTGCTCTACAGGGGAAAGGGTAGTACAGACCAAACTATTTGGCATCTACTGTGGTGCACAGTATCCTCAAGATAGTAGAAAGCGGATCACAAACTGCATGTCATGGTAGGGCTAGCCACTTGACAATGTAAAATATGGCTCTAGGTGATTTGGTCATGTTGACTCATTTTGCCAAATGGGCATGGGTACTTGCCTATGATAAGTGGGTTGAGGACCCTGTATACTCCGACCTATGCTAAGGACCCATGCTAATAGTGGGAGGGGTGTATATGCCACTACTGGCCAGTGTGTACCTGCTACAAACCCCAGAAGCCTTGTGTCAATAAGCTACTGGTCAGCTGGTTTCCAGTTGCCTAATTTAGGTTACATGGGATAGCTCCATTGAGTAAAAGCTGGACATAAAACCAATCAACCTGCTAAATGTGAACTAAGAATTACTACACTCAATGTAGGTTCACTGACAGGATGGTGCTTGGAAGTAGATGACATGATGGTATGGAGGAGGGTGGGTATCCCATGTATTCAACAAGCAAGATGGAAGGGCAATGCAGCAAAGACACCTGGTTTGGGATCCACAGTCTACTGCTCAGAATGAGGCTAGAAATGGTGTGGGAATTATTGTGAGAGACAAGCTTCAGAAGGCAGCGAGAGATATCATCAGAATTAGTGACAGGCTCATGGCAATCAGACTCCAATGTAATTATATGGCATTATTCATAATCTTAGCCTATGCCCCACAGCAAGGTTGTGATAGTGAGGAAAACAGTGCATTCATACAGCAGTTGCAGCATGTACTAGAAAAAGCAGGACAACATGAAATGTTATGAAATAATGGGTGACCTGAATGCACATATTGGGACAGACAGAACAGGATACGAGGACTGTCTGGATCCACATGGGTGGACAACAGTAATAAATAAGGACAGGCCACTCTAGACTTCTGTCTAGCAAATGGCTTGATAGTAGCCAATTGTATTTCTAGTACAGAAGATAAAAGTGAACAGAAGAACGCTAAAATTGTGGCATCAGCTAAAGCACTAAACTGATGGATTAGTAATAATTCAGTTCATTTAATAGTAGCTAATAATATAAGAAGCAATGAAAAAACTCATGGATTCTCAATTAACAATGATTGCCAATCTACAATACATATTGTAGATGATACTTTACTTACTATAGAAGATTTAAATTATTCAATCAAAGAAATAGATGAAATTGAAAACTTTCAAGAAGTATCACTTCTGAAATGTAATAATAATAAAACTGAAATGTTAGTGTTAAATCAGTTACTAAATAGTAAGTTTAAAGATAAATATAAATATAATTGAGAAGAAAAAGAATTAAAATATTTAGGAATAAAAATCTATTAAGATGTGAATAAAATTATTAGTAATAATTCTGAAAAAATAATTATTATTAAAAATGGAATGGATTTTTTTCTACTTTTGAGGATAGATTAATACTTATTAAAAATTATTATATTACCCAAAATTTTATATATATATATATATATATATATATATATATATATATATATATATAAATATATATATTGCATTCAATAACATTAATACCTGACAAAAACTTTTAAGGAGAATAGAATGTTAACTTCATTCTTATGGGGTCCTAAAAAGTAAAGAATTGCTTATAGAAATCGTACAAGATTAACTGAGTATGGTTGTATTAGCTTCCCTGCTGTATAAATTTATTCTATTGCTGTCAATTTTAACTCTGTTATACTCCTGTTAGACTCAACTTATACTAGTCAATGAAAAAACTTTCAGGAGCAATTATACTAAATTCTTATAAGTGTGTCAGATATAATAAATTAGAAATATGTACCAATCCTTTCATCTAGTTAATAAAATTGACCTTAGAGGGAAATTCATTTCAGTCTTTATACTCTGCATATATGAAATCAATGCCTAAAACAGTTAAGAACTAAGTTTTTAAAACTCCATTAATATCAAATTGGATTTTTTTCTTTCCCAATATGTACACCTCAACATTTAAGGAAACTCAAAACAATGTTAAAATGAACTTACTAAAAAGGAATGGATTAGTATTAAGGTTTGATTGCTTTGATAAAGGAAAAGCTAAGTTAGGAGAATATTTAATGAAATATTATAAATTGGATGAATCTGTTAAACAGTTAATATTATCCATCAGTAAAAAATGAATATGTAGATAATATGATTGAAGGGGAACAGAACACTATTCCCTCATTAAATGAATATATCAATGCTATCATTGAAGGCAAATTGCCCTACAAAGGAAGCTTGTCCAAGTTAAATAAGTTAATTATAAATTAATAATAATAATTTTGTCACAAAATTCTGGAACTTATTAGATAGTAGTGTATTGAAAAAAAAAGAATTGATTTGTCACTGGAGGCACTGTGGAGATTCCAGGGAAGATGGTGACTAAAGAGAGAAGCTCGCACTGGCAATAATGTGTTTGGAAATGAAAAAGAACAGCAGAACAGCACATTTTCAGCTCAAAATGAAACAGTACATATGAAAGTGACTGTAAACAAACAGAGGAGAGTGTAGTGTACTGTTGTAAGGGTAGAGTGAGATACGAAAGTGGATGGCTCAAGGGATGAAGGTGAAGGGAGTGAGTGGGGTATGAGGATGATGGCTGGCAGAAGATAGAGAGGAGATGAGAAACAGTAACTTCCAGTATCAAACCAGTTGTGAGATATAATTAAAGCTTCATGAACTGAAAGAGCAGGGGAATGAAACAAATGAGTTTTAGTTAGATGGAAGGGAAACTGATGCGATAAGGGAATATAGGAGAAGCAAAGCGCACACAGAACAATCTCTGTCTGGAGGTATGAAAGTTTAAGAACAGAGACAGGTTAAATATGAAAAACATAATAAATAATCTGTGTTATTGTTGGGGTTAATTAGTACAGAGGAAGAGAAAGAGGAAATATAGAAGTGTTGGCTCTTAAAGTGTTGTAAGGACTTGATGGCACTTGGGGGCCTAAATGAAATAGAAATACAAAGTTACGAACTAGTAGTCTTAAAATTAAAGTGAAGAACAAGTGCGGAGGACAATATGGTAAATCAGGAAGACTAAAGCAATTTCAAAGAAACCTGACTCTATTACAGCAGATGTAAGGATCATGTAAGTAATTGTAAGTATATGAAAAAAGATACAGGGTGACTTGAGCAAAGAATACAAGAACAGGAACCAAAATTGAGAGTGACTGAGCAGGGAAGTGAAGAAACAAGGAATTTAACCCTAGGCTGGAGAAAGTATAAAAGCAGAGCTTGAAAAGATAACTTTAGAACTGTATGAGGGACAGAAGGAGTGTAGGGAGGAAATATTAGAAAATATGTAGAGGCCTGGGTCATGGTTCTGATGAAGGAGAGTGGAGGTCTGCACCCAGAATTTGGCACACAGGGTGGAAAGCCCAATAACAGCCATGGTGGTGTGTGCAGACATATCATTGTTAAGGTGCACTGCTACTAAACTAAAGAGTAGATTTTACAGCAAGCAGCATGGGAGAGGGGCCTGATGATTGAAAGTATTAGGAGTACTTTTCAGCTCTGGTGCATCAACACATAATGAAAATGAGGCCAGTATTAGAGCAACTAAAACAGGAGGGGTAGTCTGTAAGTTGGTATATTCTGGAATTATAAGACTTAAGTAGCAGGTGAGGGCTTCTGTGGTCACTCCAAAGAAGAATCTATCAGATTTTTAGACACAGTAAGAGGAAAAAATAATCAATGGGAACAGTGACCCTTAGTGGAGGAGGAAGAGGTGCACCACTGGAGGATAGGATGAAGTGAAGGAGGAGAAGTATGGAAGTATGCACTGTTACACCAACAAATGATGTGACTGGGTCAACAAAAGGGATAGATAATTTCATTTGAAATGAGTAGTGGAAGGGGAACTGGCAAACAAAGACCCTTGGAAGTAAGAGGAAGGGGTGACATGCTTCAGTCTCCAATGTGTGGTTTAAAAGGAACGAACAAGGTAGTTGTGAAGGCTGCCAGCCTATCTAAACAGAATTTTGGAAATAATTCTATGTCATTGTAAATATTAATGTAATCCACAGGCTTGTTTTTACAAATGTAAGAAAACTAAATGTAAGAAAACTGTGTTATATGCTGAACTTCAAAAATGAAACCACAGTGCACCCTGCTGGAAGAAAGCTGTTAAGGGGAGAATTACACCTGTGTTTGATCTCAAGCTCGGAGATAGGATGCCTGGGCTAGAAAATTCTTTCTATTGTTATTAAGACAGAGATAATTACTAGATTTTACATGTAAAAGTGTCTTTTACTTCTGTGGCTTCCTGGCCAGGTGCAGCTTACAAAGAAATGTAAATTTTGAGTTTCTTTTAGCCATGGAACTAAAAGAGAAGTGATAAAACTGATTTAATGTGAAATGAGTCAGCAGTACTGGGTATTATCAATTTAAGACTTGCTCAGAAGGAAAGATTGAGAATTTTGTATCTTGTCTTGGATCTAGTAAGAACATCCAGTCACCAGCACTTGGTTGCTCTGTATGTAAGTAGTATTTAGAACAGTGATTTATCTTAGAATTAGATAAGAATTTAGCCAGATTAGTCTAGGTGTTGTCTATATTTATGTTTGACTATCCTGCAATATTGTTCTAAAGTTCTTGTGATTTCTGAACTGTTGATTAGCACTGTGTTGAATTGATGAGCTTTGTCTTGTATTTTTATTATTTATTATTAAATATTTTTAAGCCTTTCAACTGTGATTGTTTTGTGTAGAGATAATTTAAGCTCTAGAGTACTTGCATAAATTTGGTGATACTGCCCAGGCCACTCCAATAGTCTTGCTGCTCAGTCACACTTACTATTTTGGATAACAGTAACATTATACAGTGAAATTGGTCACTCTTTGGGAAGGGCCTTATAGTAGCTGATATTAATGGTTGGTGGCAGTCAGTACTACCTTATAGTCTGGGCAGAAAGGGGGCATAGCTGGAGAACCTGTGTCAGCCTTCCCCAGGAGTGTCTGTATGTTTGTATATAAATCATATCTTTGTGTGTGTGTGTCAGCTTCTTGAGCAGGGGCAAGAAGCACTGGTTGGACAGAGAGGGTGCCGGGGTTTTAGCTTGACCACTAGGCTGAGATGTGGACCCTACAGCTGTGCCAGTGGAGCCTTACTGGGGATCTGGAGAGAAAGGGAGAAACCAGCCCCAGACTGACTGTGACCTCTGTGTGCTCTTAAGGGAAATTGTACTTTACTGTGTGTGTACTTGTTATCCCCTCCAATGTACATACCCCTCACTGGTGCTGGTGGTGAGGATTGAGGCTCCTTGATTACTGGGCCAGTTCACAGGCATCACATATTAACTGCTTTGCAGTGGTGGGATATCCACATCAAATATTGTTTGATAGTTGTGAGTTAGCCACATCACCTATTAATTGGCTTGTAGTGGTATGGATAGTGAATTCTGGTAGCTTGTGTACAGTGATCACTGAAGGTGTTTTTGTACTCTAAATCAGCCATGCAGTGAATTTTCAGAGTTCAGATCACAATTGTTTTATTTCTTTTGTAGCTTAGTTAGTCAGGGAGAGCAGGCAAGCATGTCAGCAGAGGAGTACTGTAAGCTGACAAGGAGCCAGTTGGCTGAGATGTGCCAGGCTAAAGGACTGATGCATGGAAACCTGACTAAAGCAGACATGATTGAAGCTTTGGTCACAGCTACATCAGAGAACAGCAGCCAAGAGGATAATCAGACTGGCCATGGAGATGTACAACACTCAGAGAATTGGCAGCTGAACCTTTCTGCAGAGGACTTAAAATCCATCTGGAGCTAAAGAGACTTGAGTTGGAGGCCAGGCATTTAGAAACAGAAGCAGCAGAGAGACTGAGACATCTACAAGCTGAGGAGAATGAGAAATTGCTATGCCTGGAAGCTGAGGAAAAGGAGAGGCAGAGGCAGAACGAAAAGGAGATGCTGACTCTTTACCAGAGTCAAGGAGGTAATGGGGAAGGGAGTAATTGGACCCCAGAAGCTGAAAAGGTCAGTAAATGTCTTCCACAGTTTACAGTGGGGGATAATTTTGACATATGTTTGAGAGGGTATGTAAACAGTATGATGTTGACCAAAGGCTCGGGGTATGGTTCCTGACCCCCTTACTCGATGGCAAAGCTGTAACTGTGCTGTCTAAATTATCTGATTGTGATTTTTTTGATTATACTGTTGTTAAGAATTGTTTGCTAGAATTTTTTTAAGCTACCACCTGAAGCTTATAGGAAAAGGTTTTGTGAATATAAATGCAAGGCAGATGAAAGTGTGTGTGAATATGTTGCTGAACTAAGCACTTATTTTCATAGATGGGTGAATGGATGTTGGGTCACCACTTCTGAAGGGCTGATAGACCTTCTGATGAGGGAACAAGCCATTAGCACTTTGCCTGAGGACATGAGGAACTGGTTAGCCAATAGACAATGTGCTACTTCAGATGAGTTGGAGAAGAAGGGAGACCTATAGCTAGCAAGCAGGCCATCCCTGGACAGGAAAGAGACACCCAGTACTGCTCATGGGTCTAAAGTAACCCATGGTGGTTAGCCCAGACAGCCCCAACAGAATCTGCCAGTAGCAGGGGAAGCCACTAGTCCAGGTACACATCCAGGACCTAGGGTTAAATGTTTTGAATGCAACCAGTGTGGCATATAGATGTCCATGGAGGCAAGGTGGAGAACAAAAGGTAGGAGAGCCAGTAAGTGGGAAAGACAAAATGCCAATAGTAGATTGTCTTGAGACAACAGGGGTGCCAAACTACCATCCTGCAGATATCCTGATAGGGAAGGATTTTGATGAGGCAGTACCATGTGTTAATGTAGTTACATGCAGTCAGGCTTGGAGACAAGCATGTGGGTCTGGTAGCCTTGGAAGACCCAGTCAGACCACACACTTGCAGCCAGGACTGGTGACGTGGTTACTTCAAGGATGGAACTACTCCATAGCAGTGAGACTGAAGTTGAGCCACAGCTGCTTGTGGGTACTGATGGTCCCTTGGACAGACTGACTACAAAGGTAGAGGAGAGTAGTAGTACCCAGGCTGACAGTGAGGCACCGCTGTCAGAGGATGCCAGACTTGCTGTGGAAGGGGAGCTGGGAAGGGTTACAAAGGCAGAGTTGAGACAGGCTCAGCTCACAAACTCTACATTACAGGGCCTGAGAGAGGTAGCTAGTGAGGCACCTGATTCTCAAGGGAAGGGGGATTCTGTATACTGGGAAAAAGGGTTACTGTATAGAGAGTGGACTCCTGAAGGAGGGCTAGAAAATAAGAGAATACATCAGTTGGTAGTGCCTAGAGCCTACTGTCTGGCACTTCTAGCCATAGCCCATGATATTCCCTTTGCAGGTCATATGGGCATGAAACATACAAAAGACATATTACACAGAACTTCAATTGGCTTGGAATTTCCAGAGATGTAACAGGGTACTGCAGGACCTGTGAACAGTGCCAAAAGGCGGGAGACAAAGTGAGAGCTTCTTTGATGCCTTTGTCTGTGATTGAGGAGCCATTTCAGAGGGTAGCTATACCCATATTGTGGGGCCTCTGAGTACCCCAAGTTCCACAGGGAAAAAGTATATCCTGATGGTAGTAGATCAAGCTCCAAGATACCCTGAGGCAATTGCTTTGTCTTCCATTAAGGCAGAAAAGGTGGCAAATGCTTTGTAAGAGGTTTTCAGCAGGGTAGGTTTCCCAAAAGAAATACTGACTGACAGAGGAGCCAATTTCATGTCAGATCTGCTGACTTGTCTGTGGAAGTACTGTGGGGTGAAATACCTGAAGACCACCCCCTACCATCCCCAGACTAATGGTCTTGTTGAGAGGTTAAACTCTACAATCAAGTCAATGCTATGGGCATTTGCAAACCAGTTTAAGAGGGAGTGGGACAAATATTTGCCACATCTGTTGTTTGCTTACAGAGAGGTTCCCCAGGAATCCACAGTTTTTTCACCTTTTGAGTTGTTGTAAGGGCATAGGGTGAGGGGGCCTCTAGATTTAATTCATGATGAGTGGGAAGGTCAGTATGAATCTCACAAGGAGTCTGTTGTGGCATATGTCCAAACTTCAGGACAAGGCTCAGGGAACTCATGGGCTCAGCCCAGAAAAACCTGCCAGAAGCCCAACAGCAGAAAAAGGTCTGGTATGACAGGAATGCTTGAGCTAGAGAGTACGCTGTAGGACAGCAGGTGATGGGTCTCATTCCTGTCAGACACAACAAGCTGTAAGCTGCCTGGGAGGGACCCTACAAGGTGGTAAGGAAGGTCAGTGATGTTAACTACATGGTGGACCTGCTAGGCAGGAGGCAAGAGCACAAATTGGACCATGTTAATATGATGAAACCTTACCATGATAGGGATGACCTTGTGCTGAGAATTTGCAGTGGATTGCAGGAGGAGACTGAGGGAGATCTGGCAACTGATCTCTTCAGTGGAGTTTGGACTGACACCTCAATGGAAGGGGTAACAGTGTCCCAGCAGCTATCTCCTACCCAGGTTCGAAAAATTTGAGCAGTGTTATAGGACTTTTGGGACATGTTCATTGGGAAACCAGGGTGCACCCACCTGGTGCAGCACCAGTTGGATATAGAACCTCAAAGGCCTATTAGGCAGGCCCCTTATAGGGTGCCTGAGAGAGTCAAACAGACTCTGAGGGAGGAGATACAGGAAATGTTGGAACTAGGGGTAATTCAAAAGTCCAACAGTCCCTGGGCCTCCCCAGTGCTGCTGGTGCCAAAGAAGGATGACAGCACCAGGTTCTGTGTGGACTGCAGGAAATTAAATAGTCACACAAAGTCAGATGCTTACTCCATGCCTAGGACAGATGAAGCTCTAGAGCAGCTGGGTGAGGCTAGGTATCTTACCACTATTGATTTTATCAAGGGTTACTGGCAGGCACCTTTGACTCCCAGTGCTAGACAGAAGTCAGCCTTTGTGACTCCTTTTGGCTTGTATAAGTTCACAAAGATTCCATTTGGGATGGAAAATGTCCCAGCAACTTTGCAGAGGCTGGTAGATCATATCCTAGCAGGACATGAGGGTTTACCCTTGCTTGCCTAGATGATATTGCCATCTACAGCCATTCCTGGCAACAGCACCTCCAGCATGTCAGGGAGGTGCTGGGCAGACTACAGAGGGCAGGGATGACCATTATGCTGAGCAAATATCAGGTGGGTATGGTAGAGGTCTCCTACCTGGGACATAGAGTGGGGAGTGGTAAGATCAGGCAGGAACCTGCCCAAGTGGAAGCCATTCAGGCATGGCCTGCACCTGTTACCAAAAGGCAGGTAAGGGCATTCTTAGGGCAGCAAGGTACTACAGAAAGTTTGTCCCCAGTTACAGTACCACAGCTGTTCCCCTCACAGACCTAAGAAGGAAAAACAGGATAGATAAGGTAGTGTGGACCACAGCATGTGAGCAGGCACTCCAGAAGCTTAAAGAAGCTTTGGGAGGACCCCCTGTGTTAGCCAGTCCAGATTACAGCAAATTATTTGTTGTGTAGGTCGATGCTTCAAACCATGGGGTGGGGGCTGTACTTAGCTAGATTTCTTCAGAGGGAGAAGAGCACCCAGAGGTTTACCTCAGTCTTAGGCTCCAACCCAGGGAGGAATACTATGCAGCTGTGGAAAAGGAATGTCTAGCCATATGTGGGCACTGCAGAATCCTCAGCCTTATCTGTATGGAAGGAAATTCACTTCCCCTAACATGGTTAAATCGAGCCGGCCAGAAGAATGCCAAGTTACTAAGGTGAAGCCTAGGGTTGCAAGCATATATGTCAGTGCAGCACTGTAGTAGGCATGCAATGGCAATGCAGATGGGCTCTCAAGCCAGGGAATGGGGTAAGGTATACTCAGATAGACCTAACCCTCTCAAGCAACGTTTCTCAAGGGTCACTTGAAAAACTAGCTTGAGTTCTCTGGGGTGGGGGATTGTGAAGGCTACCAGCTTTGTAAATATTAATGTAATCCACATTGTTTTTACAAATGTAAGAAAACTAAATGTAAGAAAACTGTGTTATACGCTGAACTTCAAAAATGTAACCACAGTGAACCCTGCTGGAAGAAAGCTGTTAAGTAAAGAATTACAACTTTATTTGATCTCAAGCTCAGAGACAGGATGCCTGGGCTAGAAAATTCTTTCTATTGTAATTAAGACAGAGATAATTACTAGATTTTACATGTAAAGGTGTCTTTTTTGTTGTGGCTTCCTGGCCAGGTGGAGCTTACAAAGAAATGTAAATTTTGAGTTTCTGTTAATCTGAGAACTAAAGGAGAAGTGATAAAAATGATATAATGTGAAATGAGTCAGCAGTACTGGATATTATCAATTTAAGACTTGCTCAGAAGGAAAGATTGAGCATTTTGTATCTTGTCTTGGATCTTGTAAGAACATCCATTCACCAGCACTTGGTTGCTCTTTATGTAAGTAGTATTTAGAACAGTGATTTCTCTTAGAGTTAGTTAGGAATTTACCCAGATTAGTGTTGGTGTTTTCTATATTTATGTTAGACTATCCTACAATATTGTTTTAAAGTTCCTGTGATTTCTTAACTCTTGATTAGCACTGTGTTAAATTGATGACATTTGTCTTGTGTTTTTATTATTATAAAACATTTTAAACATTTCAACTGTGGCTGTTTTGTGTAAAGATAATTTAAGCTCTAGAGTACTTGTGTGTATTTGGTGATACTGTCCAAGCCACTCCATTAGCCTTGAAAGTCTTGGTCACACTTACCATTTGGATAATAGTAACATTACACAGTAAGATTGGGCACCCTTTGGTAAGGGCTGATAAGTAAGGGTGGCTGGTGGCAGCTGTACTACCTTATAGTCTGGGCAGAAGGGGGCATAGCTAGTAAACCTGTGCCAGCCTTTTTCAGGTGTGTGTGTGTGTGTGTATGTGTGTGTGTGTGTGTGTGTGTGTGTGTGTGTGTGAGTGTGTGCGTATGTGTATATGTGTGTGTGTGTGTGTGTGTGTGTGTGTGTGTGTGTGTGTGTGTGTGTGTGTGTGTGTGTGTGTGTGTGTGTTTGTATATCAATCAAATCTCAAAATGTGTGTGTCTCAGCTACTTGGGCAGGGACATGAAACACTGGTTGGACAGAGAGGGTGCTGCAGGTTTTGGCTTGTCCACTCAGCTGAGATCTCAACCCTACAGCTGTGCCAGTGTGGAGTCTTACTGCTGATCTGGAGAAAGAGAGAAACCAGAACCAGACTGACTAAGATCTCTGTGTACTCTTAAGGGAAATTGTATTTTATTGTGTGCGTACTTGTTATCCCCCCAATGTGCATGCCCCTCACTGGTGCTTGTGGTGAGGATTAATGCTCCTTGATTACGGGGCCACTGCAGGAGGTGCAGACATTTCTAAAGAAATGCAGATTATGGAGATGGCAAGGACTACCAGATGGTTTATAAAAATTGTGCCAGGCTCTGATCCTGCAAGGTGAGCTAGTCATGGAGTAGAATCCTGAAAGTGAGGGACTTTATGCAAAGGGAGACAGGACAAATTGTGCTTCATTATGTGCCTGTTTTGTTCTTTTAAATGTTCTCCAGGTAGAAAGAAGATCATGGCTTGGAGAAGAAAGTAAGGTGATGAAAAGGGAAGATGGAGGTGAACAGTGAAGCTTGATAGACAACAGAGAGAGAGAGAGAGAGAGAGAGAGAGAGAGAAGAAAAGTGAGAGGTAAGAAGAAGTGATTACTGCAGTTACTAAGGCTCTTGGAATGAGGGAAGTTTTTTGAGTTATGTAAGAGGAAAAAGGGTACAATATCCTGCAACATTAGTCAATTGGGTGACAGAAGGCTGTTCCCATATTAACAAATGCTATGAGCACTTTTGTAGACAAGCAATTTTCTGTAAATGAAAATCCTATGACAGCAAACAGGAGAGTGGAGTAGGGCATGGTGTGTGCAATTGATGGACATATGCAATGTTGAATTAATTTAAGTTTTCTAATTATGATTCAAAAAAGTATGCTATAGATTCCAGAAGATTAAGCAGTGGACTTGTTCATAATTCCTTGGTTAAACATAATTTTAGGTTTAGACTGGAAAAAACTCTAAACCAAGTCTTGTATTGAACTGAAAATGTTATGCAATTCACTAACAATTGTTACAGGTTTAATTGCATAACTTAATGAGTTGCACATTTAAACCTAATACGCTCAGGAAGGGTGATTAACACAAATGTGGGTATGCTTCCCATTTTGTACATGTTTAAAAATAATACTCAGATCAATATAATTACAGCCTATTTCTGTATATTCATATATTAAGGGAAGTGTCAATATCATGAATAGTTATGAGCTAAGTGGTAGATGTTACTGATCATAGTTTAGTTAAATTATGTAGTACAAAAGCTAAGTCACAAACTTTTCAAGAGCCAACGCAGTCAAATCCTCAGTGGTACAATGGCAGAGGCAATGTGAGGAATTTGGAAAGGTGAAGTGATGAGATGAAATACTTGTTGCCTCTTTTATACTATGCTGCAGGGAAGGATAGATCTCAAGAGTTTGACAACTGAAGCTGAACTGCAGGAAGAAAGTACAGCTGAGTGCCATTAGTTAGGTAAAGTCACCCTCCCCACTAACTTTTGTGTGGGGAAAAACGGAGTGTAGAAATCTGTTTGGTTAGATATGTGTTCAGTTTGCTGAAAATGTATTAACTGTTGTGATGGAACTATCAACTAACCATAATTTCTTTTACAGAAGAAGAAGAAGGAGAAATATTTTGTTACAACTTTCTTTGTTGCAGGTGATACCATCACCAAATGGAGTACCCCTAGGTGAGAATATTATGAGTTAAAAGTGAAATTTATAAGCTTGGTGCATACATTTGTGGTACACTGTAAGGGGGCTCTTCTGTGGCTCTCTATGTTTATTTTCCTGATGGTGGGATTTATATGAGGTATGCCCAATGCTGTTGACACACCATCTTAGCAACATCAGTCTTCCATAACATACTGCAGACATCAGCCTAGTCAATATTAAACCAGTTCCTCAATACTGTGCTACAGCATATGACAGAGCAGAGATGGTTACCAAGGCTATCACAGGGCCGAACCAACACTATGCAGACCTTCTATGAGATAACCCATTTTACAAGGCCCTGGGCACTGACGCTTATACCTATATTTTTCTATCAAGGCCCTACCTAGTTCACATCTGGTCCAGATGACCATATATATATATATATATATATATATATATATATATATATATATATATATATATAAACAGAAAGGGCTTCCACTTCCTGATCTGCCAGGTGGTCTGTAATGCCCAGAGTACTATTTATAAACTGCACGTGTGTGACCACAGCAGTACACATACGTGATTCATGTATATGGTGCATGTCTGACCTGTGAAGAGACTTCTCACGGGGTCACCTGGTTTGTAGATGCACACACATCACACACATGCCAGCCAGACAGGTGTGTGTGTGTATATATATATATATATATATATATATATATATATATATATATATATATATATATATATATATATATATATATATATATATATATATATATATATGTACACACACACACACACACACACACACACACACACACACACACACACACACACACACACACACACACACAAACACACACACACACACAGATGATATGCATGCTGGAAGCAGGGTGCATGCATATATGTTAATAATGTCATAAGCCAGACTGCATATATGCTGTATCTTGTGTGTTGCAGGTGATGCCAGATATACATTAGAGGCATGGTCTTGTTACATTCTGACCATGCAGGAAATGTCCTATAGTACAGCCCATGGTGAAATTCAAAACACAGTGGAGTGGGTACTCAAGCTAACAAAAGGGCACTTGCAATGGGTACTCAGGCTAACAAAAGGGCACTTCCAATGTTTAGACACTTTTGAAGAGGAAATGCAATACAGTCTGGACATATGCAGCAAGATAAACAAGTTATACAACATGGTTCATAGGTTCATAGAGTAGTACTAAGCTAACTGCCCTTGCGAGCCATTTTAAGCCTAGCCAATTATCCCTTGTGAGACTCAAATCCTGAACCTTGTGTTTGTAAGGCAAACACCTTAACCATTAGGCCACCCTCCCAACTTATTGCATTAACAAATGGAACAGCAGATGAAGTCATGGCTGGACCTGCCATACAAGTCATAGCAGCAGCAGTAAAACATCAAGGTGGAGAGAGACAGAGAAAGACCACAAATTTATAATACATAGTAGCACTGTTTGGTCCACATCATGGGGCATGACACAGGTAACACAGAATAAAATAATGTATCAAGTATCTTGCCAATGTTATGTGGCACAGTGGAAGGACTGGCCACACTATGTATCAGGCATAAGCATACCCAATGGGAGTGGGCAGAGCACAGTCTTCACCAGTTTTATAGAAGGGGTGGCACACAGTGCTATATGATAGCAACATTACAATGTGGGATACCACTGGAGGTGAACTTGGTAGCAGTGTATTTTAAGATGTGGATAGGCAGGAAACACATCCTTCAATGATGTGGATGGGCTACAACTGTGTGACTGTTGCCACAGTTCATTGTGCTGGCTTACAATGTCAAGCTGGATCCATTTCATAGCAGAGAAGTAGTAGAGCTACAGCACCATGCAGGTATCACTCACGAACTGGATTATACCCATGATCAGAGATGGCAGGTTTTCTGACAATAGTAAACACTAATGGTCTGTACAGTCCGAAATGTGATGGCCTGGGCCTGAACACCTTGCATTTGGGCTCTCCTATTGTCAGAGCTGCAGTAACTACAGAGGGATAAAATTGATCAGTCACAGCTTGAAGTTATGGGAAAGAGTAGTGGAAGCTAGGTTAAGAAGGGAGGTGATGATTAGTGATCAGCAGTATGGGTTCATGCCAGGAAAGAGCACTACAGATGCAATATTTGCTCTGAGAGTGTTGTCGGAGAAATACAGAGAAGGTCAGAAGGAGTTGCATTGTGTCTTTGTGGACTTAGAGAAAGCATATGACAGGGTGCATAGAGAGGAGTGGTGGTATTGTATGAGGAAGTCGGGAGTGGCAGAGAAGTATGTAAGAGTGGTACAGGATATGTACAAGAGTAGTGTGACATTGGTGAGGACTGCGGTGGGAGTGACAGATACGTTTAAGGTGGACGTGGGATTACATCAAGGATCAGCTCTGAGCCCTTTCTTATTTGCAGTGGTGATGGACAGGTTGACAGATGAGATTAGACAGGAGGCCCCGTCGACTATGATGTTTGCAGATGACATTGTGATATGTAGTGAGAGTAGGGACCAGGTTGAGGAGACCCTGGAGAGGTGGAGATATGCTTTAGATATGAGAGAAATGAAGGTTAGCAGGGCTAAAACAGAATAAATGTGTGTAAATGAGAGGGAGGGTAGAGGAATGGTGAGGATGCAGGGAGTAGAGTTGGTAAAGGTGGATGAGTTTAAGTACTTGGGATCAACAGTTCAGAGTAATGGTGAATGTGGAAGAGAGGTGAAGAAGAGAGTACAGGCAGGGTGGAATGGGTGGAGAAGAGTGTCAGGAGTGATTTGTGACAGATGGGTACCAATAAGAGTGAAAGGGAAGGTCCACAAGAGGGTAGTGAGACCAGCTATGTTATATGGGTTGGAGACGGTAGCATTGTCGAAAAGGCAGGAGTCAGAGCTGGATGTGGCAGAGTTAAAGATGTTAAGATTTGCACTGGGTGTGACTAGGATGGACAGGATTAGGAATCATTATATTAGAGGGTCAGCTCAGGTTGGACAGTTTGGAGACAAAGCAAGAGAGGCGAGATTGCATTGGTTTGGACATGTGCTGAGAAGGGATGCTGGGTATATTGGGAAAAGGATGCTAAGGATGGAGCTGCCAGGTAAGAGGAAAAGAGGAAGGCCTAAGATGAGGTTTATGGATGTGGTGAGAGAGGACATGCAGGCGGTTGGTGTGAAAGAGCATGATGCAGAGGACAGGAAGAAATGGAAACAGATGATCCGCTGTGGCGACCCCTAACGGGAACAGCTGAAAGAAGATGATGATGATGATGATTGTCATGGACTGCATGGTCTGTAGAGTGAGCTGGACAATGGTTGCAATGTGCCTCACTGATACACCTCTGGAGGCAACACTTAAGACCAGCACCCTACCTGTTGTTTTCCTGGATAATACTTCAGGTCACTGGGTAGTTGGTGTATGTCTCTTCACCAGTCATGAAACACACTCACTTACTCCACATTGGTGTGTACAGCAATCATCTCTGTCAGGATCACTGACTTGCACCTCCTCTGCTGATTCTGAGTAACATGTACATATCAAGAACAGTGGTGGGATCATGGCAGTGCTGCATCCCCTGTGTCTGTCTCTCCTATAATGTGTATGCCTACCTCAGAGCTGGTGCACTGTGTAGGCTGGGAAAAATCAGTGGAGCTTATGTGGGACTCACAGGTACACAATTTCTGCCATGCTCATCGAGAAGGCAATGTGTTGCAATATTGCTTCTAATGGGGCCTCTGTAATGGTGAATGAGGGTGACCTTTTTTCCCTGTAGTGTTACATACAGAGCCATTGTGTCATCATCAGCAGCAGCTGCATTTACCCCATTGACATCAGCCCACTGTTGTCTTATTGCACTGGACTCTCCACCAGTGGATTCTGAGTGCATTAAAACATGACATCACTGTCAGCCCATACACACATACAGTGGATATAAAAAGTGTACACACCCCTGTTAAAATACCAGGTTTTTGTGATATAAAAAAATGAGACCACAGTAAATTATTTCAAAACTTTTCCCACCTTTAATGTGACCTATAACCTGTGCAATTTAATTGAAAAACAAACAAATCTGTTAGGGGAAAAATACAAAAAAATAAAAAATGTACAATAAGCTGGTTGCATAAGTGTGCACGCCCTTAAACTATGTGTAACTACTGTGTGCATGAATTTATACAATACCTTAATGACAACAAATGGGGTATTCAGTTTACATTGCACACTGAATATCAACAAATAACATTTTTGGATGTCATCATAACCAGACAGGAGGATCATACACTGGAATCACAAGTATACAGAAAATTTCCAGAATATAAATATTGTTACATGTCTCCAGCTATCATCCTCGCCACGTCATCAACAATATTCCTAAGTCTCAATATCTACGTATTAAATGTATTTATTCTTCCGAACAAACTCTTAAGGCCTGCCAAGATAATTTTACTTACGGGCTACTTACCAGAGAATATCTTCAGGATCCTATCATTCGAACATTACATCAGGTTGATCGAATAGACCGGTGCCAATTGTTACAATATAAGGACAGAACTATTCGGACTGAAAATCATATTCCACAACCAGTTAGGCTAGTCACTACTTTTGGGACCAACCCAACAGATTTAAAAGCATTATAAATAACCATTGGGATATTTTATTAGCCCAGGACAAACTTGAGTGAATTGCTCAACCCCAGATGTCTATTTTCCTATCGTAGAGGTAGAACTATAAACTCTTATTTAACTCATTATAAACATTACAGTCCACCAATCAGCCAACAAAGAACCCTATTTGGAGATATACTATCAGGATGTGTTTCTTGTGGTCATTGTAGCGCTTGCACACATGTATCTCATACTAAGGAATTTACTAGCTGTAACACATCCAAAATTTATGAAATAAGATGTTTTGGAAATTGCAGCAGTGATTGGATTGCTTATTTGGCCACTTGTTTCTGTTCTTCATTTTATGTTGGACAAACATCCAGAACCTTCAGACACAGAATCAGTGAACATTTTAGTGAAATAAGAAATAAAAGGGTTTCTAATGCCCTCTACAAACATACTCTAATACATAAAACTGCTAAATTTACCTTTACCATAATAGACAAAATTCATATGAACAAGTTATGTAAAGCTTCATGGCACAATTTACTAAATCTAAAAGAATCTGCTTGGATTATTAGGTTAGGTGTTTTATTTAAACCAGGCTTGAATGAGTTAAGTTAGTTCTGGTTTGAATTAATTGATGGATTACTTCAATTAAGTGATATATATAAGCAGCTGTAAGGGTTTGCCCTAATGAATATTTTTTGATGCACTGAAGAAGGCTACAACGTTTTAGCCGTAACCGGTCTGCTTTTATTGCATTCATGGGATTTGCCACATTAAATTTCCAAACTTTTTTTCATCTTTCCCTTCTGCTGGATATTTTTTGGACTTAATACCACTCATGTGGTAGACCTGTTTGCCTTTGTCCTATGACTCTTCTTTTGCAAGGAGTAAAATGACGATAACTTTCCATGATGCCTGTTTTAAGGAAATATTATAGCCATCCACATCATTCATTTCCTGCATCAGTCCCTGCAAAATCTGATGGCTGTACTGCTTATCTGCAGCACCTTAACCTGGGAGGCGCATGTTATGTATGAAGATAAGCTGTAGTCACAGTTCATTCACCTGGACAGTAAACTTTTATATCTGTTGCTGCCTTCATATGGCCAAGTAAGGACCTGTACACCTAAGGAAAAAACATGTCATTCAGTGGGAATATATGTTATGGTTTAGCATGCACATGATTATGATAACAGCCTACCCTTCTTTATGAACCAGGTTAACAGTTGCAATTACTGCTATTCATAGCCTCAACCTCACACACCGCCGTGGCACCTCCCTACACATGTATGGCACATATTCTCTGCAGTATCTCATCTGAGGTGCTTACCCTGCACACAAACAGATAGTTGGTAATGTGACATGCTAGTAAGATACGTTTCCCAGTTACACAAGCAAGATTCACTGTCAGTCTCTTGTAAGAGCACTGCCACACTCCTAGTATTCCTTACCTACAGAAGGCTGCACACAACTGATATAATGACTCTAACTTAGTTTATCACTGTCTCAGTGGTTAAAAGAGACTGTGACAAATATAAAACCAGTGAATGCTGCTGTATTTCTATTCACAGCCTTTTCAGCAGTGATGGAAAACAGCAACATACGTCTATCTCTGTCATCTTCACAATGATATATGGCTACATTAGCTACATATATTTACCAAAAAGCAGATGACATATAGACTCCTTTGTACGTCTGCATGTCATCTCACAGCTCTGTAGCATTCCAAGTATATTAGCCAACTAAAACTCAAATGAAATAAAAACAAGCTTCAAAACTAGAATTAAAAAAAGCTCTACAGTATAATAAAATACACCATACACCTAAAAAGCCTTATCTGCATGACTACTGCAGGTATCAGCATGGACCATATCCACAGGGACTGAGGTGACCTTCAACACACTTGACCTTACCTATTTTGGGTTTGGCAAGGATAAATCTTGCTTAGTGACCTTTGTGGACTTCTTTAATAATGACTCCAAAGACCTGGATGAGAGATAACAGGATGTACCACCGATGTTGACTTACCCAAGGCCTTTGACTTTGACACTTTCCCTCATTCATGTCTCACAGTGACGATCTCCCTGGGATCTGGGAATTAGGCCATACAGTACTAGATGGAGAGCCAACTGGCATACTGACAGAACACACACTCTCAAAGTTGGGGACTGCACCTCCACCACTAGCCCACACATCAGTGGAATACCACAGGGATCTGTGCTGAGCCCTCAACTGGTTGGGAAATACTTCCCTGAAGGACAGGCAACAGTAGATGGCCTCTGGTTTACCAAGTTTACAGATGATTGTTAACTGACCACTTTCATATAGAGTCCCCCACCGATGGTAACATATTACAGTAAGAGCTAACACAAACTGATGATTGGTGACAAACTCTTTGTCACATTTGTCAATAAAGTACCCCTGCTAATTTTGATATACACAGCACCCCCTAAGCTCAAACACAGTGTTGTAAAACTTTGGAACACATGCTGATAGCAAACTACACTTTCATCAATATGTGCCCATACTGCTGACAAACTCCATTGTACACATCATACATATGGACATCACATCCAAGACCAGGGTAGTCATTCCTCTGCTGTACACTACCCTTATCATACCAATAATGGAGTACAATGCTCACATCTCCCTGTATTTCAACAGACACCTGCATCAACTGGAGAGAACACAGGATTGTGCCTGGGAGGCTTCCAGGCCTCCAAACATGACATACATGGAAAGACTGACATATCTGTCACTGTACTCGATATCATGCAGGCTGCTGAGATGTGACCTATGGGTGCCCTGCACAGCAGTCTCAGACCTTGCCCTTCTGTAAATGATGGACATCTGCAATTCAAATGGGGCAACGATAATTTGCCCCAGGGTTATCGACCTAGCCTGTGACATAAACAGAACATGCTGGGGAGACAGATATATCCCACAACAAATCACACTCCTCTGTAATTGGCTCCCACAGCATGTGAAGCTGTGCTCCTTAATGGCCCTGTTCAAGTGCAACCTTTACTACTAGTTAGGTGATTGTAAAGTCACCTCTGGGCTGGCACCTATGTTCCTCATAGACAGGGCCATTTGGTGCTGCTCACAAACATGCTGTCCTAAAAATGACCATCCAACTATGTTCAATAATGGTGCTTGTGTTTTTACACAGCTAGGCTTCTAAAGACCCTAGTGCTATTAGGCTAGTAGCCTCATATGAACCTATGAAGCTATGCACCTATGCAGGCCTCACAACCTGTTGTCAACCACATTGCCTGCTGATGTCAGCTAAGTTCACCTACACTCTTGTATAAAGCAGACCTGTGCTCTGGCATTTGCGTAACATACTGTGCTCTGTAGTCTGTGTACTTAGGTAGGGATTCTGTTCTCACGGCAGTCAAATTTGTGTGTGTGTTTGTGGGGGGCTTACACCCATGTGCGTTTAGACAGCAGATGTGTATCCTACAGTTACTTTTTCAATTACACAGATTGCCACTATTTTTATACTTGCTCATGGCTACACTTCCATTTCATACAGGCCTCCTAACTCGTCTTGCACATGGCCTGCTGATGTCAACTACTATAAGTTCACCTGCACTCCTGTATAAATCAGACTTGTGCTGTGGCACTTGAGTTAAGTACTGTGTTCTGTAGTCTGTGTACTTAGATAGGTAGGGGTTCTATTCTCACTACAGTCAATTTTGTGTGTGTGTGTGTGTGTGTGTGTGTGTGTGTGTGTGTGTGTGCGTGTGTGTGCGTGTGTGTGCGTGCGTGTGTGTGTGTGTGTGTATAGACAGCAGAGCAAATGTATGGATCCTACAGTTACTTCTCCAATTACATGGATTGCCAGTATTTTGATACTTGCTCATGGCTACATATCCATTTCATATAGGCCTCCCAACCTTTTGTATCGCACATAGCCTGCTGAAGTCATCTACTGTAAGTTTACCTGCACTCTTGTATAAATCTGAATTATGCCATGGCACTTGCATAATGTACCGTGTTCTGTAGTCCATGTACCTAGATAGGTTGAGGTTCTATTCTCACTGCAGTCAACTGTGTGTGTGAGCTGTTGCTTGACATTACAGAGCACATTTTACACCAGCATATGGGACACTGTTATCTTCTCCTCAACAGACACTGTTGATGACATCAGCTATAAAGTGTTGTCTGACACACTCCAAGCTGAAATTGAGCTGTGGCGCTTGCGTAAAATACTGTGTTCTGTAGTCAATGTTTTTAGATCAGTAGAGGTTCTATTCTTACTGCACCACTAGTTTTTCTCATTAGCTCTTATGACTTGGATAAAAAGCCAATGAGATATCACAGGCTACTGATGACACTTAGATGTTTCAATGCAAAATTATGTGGATGTGTCAAGAAAGCAGCTAGCAGTTTCTGTTACCCTGTCCAGAAACCTAGTGACTGACCTGCTGCTGAAGAAATCACAAAAATTTAAAGAAGCTGTATTTAAGTATGCGCTTTCATCCCTGCTTATTCGTGAACTTCATCAGACAAATACAAACACTCGTTGCAACCATTAAAAAGAAATCCAGAAATCTACACACACCACTGGCTCAACCAATCAAACTTCAGAGTCCAATCTCATTCAAAAAAATGGATCATCCAGTTAAAAGCATCACCTCAAATAATAACAGAGGAGATGTGAACAATGAGAATTAAGTTTTTTTAGACAAGGATGACTAATCCCCCTTAAGAAGGTTGGAATGGCTGAGAGAATGCAACCTTGGCCTGAACCAATTTCAAGGACTGCAACAATTCAACAAGGGTTGGGGGGTTACTTGAATGGCCTGAGAGGGAACTTGAGGGGTAATATTTTGGGGTTGAGATGAATTCTGGTGTTGTTTGGCCTGTATGTGAATTGAACAATGACATTTTACCATTAATGACTGTACATTTTAATTCTGAAGGGGACTTTAAAGTGTTTAATTATTCATCCATGCCTATTGACATTTTAGATTGTGATCTTTTTGCTAAAGGATTGAGTTTTATTTCATAAAAATCCTTTGATACAGGGGAAATTCTCATTGATTTGAAATATTTTATTAGGAAACTTAATTTCAACATCATGTTTCATGGTTTAGATTCCACAACTGACCCCCTAAGTGTTCACCCTTCTTTACACTTATATGAAAAAGTCTGTGAAATTGATATTTGTAATGTGAAATTTGACAACAGAGTGAAAGGGTGAATAATCTAAAGGGTGAAAAGATTATATGATTGAAAATGTTAAGAAATAACAAAAGTATTAGAATTATGAAACTGGATAAGGGGGCGGTATTGTGATCATGATTACTATTGATTATAATAGTAAAATGAGAGAAATTTTCTTAAGCAATACTTATGTGAAATCTTCACTGAATGACATGAATGGGGCTTATAGGAAGGTGAAAGGGCACCTGCAAGATTTGCTTATAGAAGGAAGTATTTCTATTGATGAATATAATTTTTTAAACATGAATTATTCAAAAACTCCAGTGATTTTTGGGCTACCCAAAATACATACGGATCTTTTACAACCACCCATGTGCCCTATTGTGGATGCAAGGGGGTCAATTATACATCCCCTAGCCAAGTTTCTTTTTTCCCCCTCAAACATTTTTTTTTTATTCTTCAAATGCAGTTGAATAAATTCCATAGTATTTGTATATAACATCTTACATAACTATGTACACTATTTACATCAATCTGACCCTATAACAGAGCTCAATATATACAGTCACTTTATAGGTATAACAATCCAGTTATCAGAGTGTATCTGTTCAGTTATGTAAAGTGTCAATCAATGATAAGACTTTTTAGCATGGATTGTTAATAAATGGCTTAGGATGAATCCTTAATTCTTTAATTCTAATTTCCAACAATGCCGTGGTGTTCAGTAGGCTGTAAAAGTCTTCCAAAGTCAGTATTGTTTTATGTATTCCATCTTCTTGTTATACACTTCCTTGAGATTGCAAGTATTGTCCATATTAGATACATATTTGACTTATTCAAATGAGGATCTTCGTACACATTTAATAATACTAGAGCTTTAGATAAGTTAAACGATTCATTAAATAAAGATTGTAAAAAGTTTTTAATACCATTCCAAAATGGCTTAATTTTAACACAGTCGAAAAACATGTGATTCCAATCTGCATTGTGTATTTGCTCACACCTCCAACATATTCCCTTTGTGGAAGTATTAATTTTAGTAATTCTATCTGGAATTAAGAATGCTCTGTGAAAACATTTCCAATTAAAAACTTTCCAGTATTGTGTAAAGGATGTATGTTTTATTGATAATAAAATATTTGATTTAATTTCTTCAGTTAGCTGTAATGAGTGTCCTTTTGTTATATAATTCCAATATGAGAATTTGGGTGTTGTTTTATAATTTATCAATATCTTGAAAAATTTTGAAATACTATTTCCCATGTCATAATCATTATATATGATTTCATATAGGTATTTCGTAAGTTTAGGTATTTCTTTAAATAAAGAATTACTAATTATTCTACATAAATCTTGCAAATATGTCAGAATGCTGCTTTGCATAGTTAGCCAAACTTGTTGTGGAATTTTGTATGTTGTTTCTATTGTTTTCATATCCAGAACATTTAGTTCTTTGATGCATTGAAACCAACAAACAAATACTTTCTGTTCCCAGGAATTAAATATTTCTCTGTATATTTTATGTGGATAGCTCTCTGTAACTATGGTGTTAAAAGATCAAACCAGATTTTTAAATCTATATTTGCATTAATAATTTTCCTAAATGACTTAATGTAATAATTAATCATACGAGTTTTAGTGGGCTTAGTTGTGTTATATTGCATACTAATACGTATGTGCCATGGCAAATTGTTTTTATCTGTTATTTGAAATTTTGTTTTGTAAATCAAATTCATTTATTAATCTTACAGTTAGTAATTCTTTCCAATTTGCAGAATAATTTGGACTTATCCAATCTGAGATTGTTTTAGATATTAATGCTTTTATATATGTTCCTATATCAGGAAAGTTTAGTCCTCCCTGTTTCCACTGTCTGATATGATGTATTAAAGCTATTCTGTTTCTTTTGGGAAACCATAAAAAATTTATTAGGCATGAGTTTATTCCTTTCCGGTAACAGTTGTATTGCCAAAGCTATATATAGAATCTTGGGTAGTAAAACCATTTTTATTAACTGTAGTCTATCTTCAAATGTTAATATTATTTTGTTCCACTTTTCCACAGAGATTTTAATGGTATTGATGATATTATTGTAGTTTTTGAGACCAATTCATTATTATCCTTGCATAACTCAATTCCTAGATATTTTAAGGTAGATTCTTGATTCCGTATAATGCAATTCCCCTTCATCTGCAATTCTTTTTTTCTTTAAAAATAAAAAAATTTGATTTTGATTTATTAAAATGGAATCCTGAAGTCCCGTAAAATGTGTCAATTAAAATATTTAATTCTTCTAAAATCTCTTTTGTACTGGATAATGTTAATAATATGGCATCAGCAAAGAGCATTACTTTAGAATTGTATTGCTCATAAAAATCTACTCCTATGATTTTTGTATTGTTACGTACTGAATCTGCCAATATTTCAGTAGCCAAAGCAAATAGATTCAGTGACATTGGACATCCTTGTTTAGTACCCTTTGTTATATGTATAGATTCAGAGGTGAAAGGAACTAGCTTAACATACGTTAATTATTTGCATATATATTCTTTAGTAGATGAACAAAGGAAGGAGAAAATTCAAATAACACTAGAATTTTTAATAAATAGTCCCAATTTAGGGAATTAAAGGCTTTCTCAATATCTAAGCCAATTATGAGTGTTTATTTTCTTTATTAACATAATCTATAAGAGAAATTATCCTTTTAATATTGTCATGTGTGTGTCTACGATATATAAATACAGTCTGATCACTATTTATTGTTTTGGATAGTGGTATTTTCATTCTCTTAGTTAATATTGCCATAAATATCTTGTAGTCATTATTTAATAATGATATAGGTCTATATGAGGTACAAAGGTTTGGGGACTTGCTTTCCTTTAAGATTGGCGTGATTAAGGAATATCTTCAAGAGGGTGGTATTAAAGCTTGTGACTGAATTTGTAATATAGTTTTATGGAAGAAGAATAGTATCTTTGAAGGAAAAAGTTTATATATTTCCATGATTATGCCATCTATACCTGGCGCTTTATTATTTTTACCCTCTTTTATTGTATCTGTAATTTCTTTGTAGGATATGGGTGCTTGCAGATCTAGTTTAAAATTTTCTGTTTTTTTTTTTATATTAGAACATTTTTCATCTAGAGTTAATTGATCAATATCTATATTTTCTTTTTGGAAATGTTCCATGTAGTGATTTCTACAGGCATCAAGAATGTCACCTATATCCAAGACATTTTCTACTTTCTTTTCATGGAAGATACTTTTAATGTAATTAATTTTTGATTGTATTTTGATTCTTGTAGATAAATTATGTAGCTATTTGGGAGAAGTGGCCATGGTATTAATTTTTAGTTTTTCTAAAGCTAAACTAGTTTTATGTGTTATAATTTTTTTGTATTTATTTTTAATACTTCAACTTTCTTTTTCATCTCCAAATGATTTTTCAGCTTTTACTGACAAAAGTTTGGATTGTAGATCTAATAATTCAGAATCTCATCCTCTGATTTTTTTATACCAAGTTAGGTTTTTACTATATATGTAAGCTTTTAATGAGTCCCATATCATTATTTTATTTATCTCTGTGGTGTAATTAATATCTAAGAACTGTAATTCAGATAATAACCATGGTTTGAATTCTTTAAATTTAGTTATATATGCTGGAATTCTGGAGTTAAGGATTAATGGTTTGTACCCATTTTGAAGTTTTAGTATCAATGCATTGTGGTCTGTAAAGGGGCAGGGAGTGATTGAGAAATTAATGATTTGAGAGTGTAAGTCATGGGCAGTAAATATTTTATCTATTCTAGTTTGGGTACCAAATCTGTGATCTTGATGGGAAAACAATAAAGATTTATCTTCTTTAAATTTGAAAGTATCTACAAGATAAAATCATTCTACCCACTTGTTTAAAGCTTTTGATACAGCAGATGTACTCAGTGGTCTTTTATTTGTAGTTTCAGAAATATCAAATATACAGTTAAAATATCCTCCTAATATTAAGTTGCCTTTATAATTATTGGAAATGAAATCCAAGTGTTTTTTAACAGCTCCTGTTCAAATGCCTGGGAACCTGTATACATTGGCTAGGGTCCATATTCTGTTATTATATTTAACCATTAATAATGTCATACAACCTTCTTTATCTTCATACTTATAAATGATTTCTGGGTTAATCCAATTTGTTATCCACAAAATTCTTACCCCTCTTGTTTTTGTCTTATAAGTGGATTGCGCCATTATCATATATTCCTTAGGATTCCATTTGTAATTGTCATTTGTTTTGAAATTAGTTTCTTGAAGGAAGATAATTTGTGCTTTGTTTAGTTTTAAATATTTCAGTAGATCTGATCTCTTGCTAGGATTGTTTAAGCCATTGGTATTTACAGATAATAAAGTTAAATCCATCTTAGGTTATTTAGACTTTTTATTTTTTGTTTTATTGTGACTATTAAACATTTTCCTCAGATAACTATAAAGTATACGTTTGAGCTTTTAAAGGAAATTATCAGTTTTATACTTTGAGTGTTTACTAGTAAAGTAATGTTTTGGTCAGGCATACTAAAAATGTTTTTGTGAAATAAATTTAAATTAATAAATGTTAACAAAACTAAGATCCGCACTAGCCATGGAATGCAAATCATTCCTAATCTGATGGATAAACCTAAGTCCATCAGATTATCACTCATACCTTGACAATCCAGAACATTTCAGCTCCATAAATTGAATTATCATATGGAGAATATTTGTAATAGGGATAAGCAATATTTATATTACTTTGAACAGATATAGTACTATTGTAGATTAGACATAATTCTAATACAATATAAATGTCTGCTTATTGTATAAGCAATTATTTACATGAAAGATAGATGACAAGCAATTCAATCACGGTAAAGTAGGATGTATCATACGTAAAGCCTCATTAAAAGATTATAGCACACAGTTATTCAACATATTCACCCTCACTGATGAAATCTTTCAAAACTTACTACTTAATATAAATAGATGGTAATAATATTTATACCTAATGTTTATAATACAATGTATTTTACTGGATATATCAGAAGTTATATTTCATTGTTTACCAGCATTTAAGCAATCAATTTGTTGCTAACTTACTTAAAACATTAAGTTTGTTTTATGTGAATATTGATGAAAGTTAGTGCATTTTAATTATCAGTACATCCCTCTTCCCCCCATTTCTGACACATAAGGATTTTCAAATCTGTCATTTCTTATTATAAAATGAGTGAAATTATAGGTTTAAAACAACAAATTCACTTATTGTGATTAATGATTACAAGTTCCCTTTCGATATTCATAAATTTCCATTTTATGGCATATACTGAATGTTTTTAGATGTAATGGCAACATTCTATTTTATATAATCAGCAAAGGTTAAACTGAGTGATTATTTTCAATTTAATACTATTTGTTCAGAATGTGATTGTTACATTCTGTGACATTCCTAGTTCAGGCTTCTATTGTCTCCCTTGAACAACTTTTTCAGTTTGATGTCATGTATAAAACAGTTACTTTGGTAACAGCTTAAGTATTATGTATGGTCAAGATGGGTTATAAAACCACAATTTAAAGCAATTATATGACTTGTTATGCTCATTTACTTATATGAGAAAATCATCATGCTTCACCTTGATGTTCAATATAGTGTATGTCATTTATGACAAATTAAAACAGTAGTGTTATTATACACAAGCCCATTTTATTAAACTGTCTATTGTCAATTTAATAGTATTTGTTCAGAATATGATTGTTACATTCTGTGACATTTCAAGTTCAGGCTTCTATTGTTTCTCTTGAACAACCTTGTCAGTTTGATGTCATGTATAAAACATTAGCTACCTTGGTAACCACTTAAGTATTATATATGGTAAAGATGGGTTACAAAAACTACAATTCAAGTTAAAGCAATTACATGACTGTTTATGCATATTTACTTATATAAGAAAATCATCATGCTTCCCCTTGATGTTCAATGTAGTGTACGTCATTCATGACAAGTTAAGACAGTAGAGTTATTATACACAAGCCCATGTTATTAAATCCTGTTTTTAATATCTAAATTCAGCAGGCTGCTTCATCTTATATGACGATTATATATTTTATGTCTAGATTTACTAAAATCATACATTACATAAGTATTGTGCATGTGGTTTTTTTTTGGCTGTTGCTTAGTTATTTGAGAGACCACAAGCTGTAATGCTTATTCTTATTATTAGCTCCTTCCAAGCATGTTTATACAGTCCATAAAGTTTAAATTATGAGACCCTTCTAGTTTCTAATTTGTTATAAGTATATATCCATCATTACATACACACATATCAGTGATTCAAGCATGGGCAAAAATACCCATTCAATTTTTCCAGAATACCATTCACTAGTTCATGTGGTGTGTTTCCAGGCTGTTCTTAAACTATCCAAACCAATATTTGTCCTGTTCCATTTTATCACCCTGCTCCATGCAGTTGCCACTCTGCCAGTGAACCACTCAACACACCTTCCATTCCCACAGATATTTCCATGAAGGAAATCTGATGATTCTTTAGCACTTCCTGGCACCCCAAACACCCCTAGAATCAGCTATCCCCATATGTCTAACACGTCTGAGCAAGCTCACCTCCCAGACCATTGCAAAAGGTACTACACAAGACCAAGTGTTCTTAGTCTTTCACAATAACTCAAATTACCACTCTTTAACTCAGTAACTTTGACTCAGTAAGTCCTTAATGTGTTTGGACCAAGATACATTTCAAATATAAAATTGCGCTTATTATTATTATTTTTTTTTTTTTTATCAAGAATCAACTTAATGAGCCAAATGAAGTGTTGGGAGACCATCAATATGTGTACATGTGGTTTAAAACAGCCCTTTTACTATATATATATATATATATATATATATATATATATATATATATATATATATTTCTTTTTTTAAACCAAAAATGTCATTGCCGAGAATCACCTTGGAGGCTCCTCAATCCCGTTAAGCAGTATCGTCACTCTGTCTCCATTACCATAGCAACCTGGGAGTGTCTGTTTCTGTTAGTGTGTCTGTGTACTGCATACCAGAGGCTCGCGATGCACCTGAAGCAAAGCTTCACTTCATTGCAACTTCAAGCCTAAATTCCCTACCTTCCAGCAAGGCAGCAGCCAGGAAAAGAACAGAGAGCAAACAGATCAAAAAAAAAAAAAAAACTTCCCAACAAGTCACCACAACAAGAAACAACACACTCCTCCAGCCCTCCACCTCTCACTCAGCAGATGTACAAACAAACCATTCTCTGCCAAAATATCCCAAATCACAGTTCCATCCACCCCCTCCCCCAGATACAAGCCAAAACACCAAATGTCTCTTCCCAATTCATAAACATCAGTAAACCTCGATCACAAGCCGCAACTCACAACTTCCCGGAGATGAAAACAGCAACATGCAACAGCTGCCAGACACAGCTGCATCCACATACACAATGTCAGGCTTAATAAAACAGCACTTGAAGCTATGATACCTGCCATAATTGATATTAATTATGTTTAGACAGAATAATAATGACATTTGTACTAACTGCCAGACACGGCTGCAGCCACATACACCATATCGGAAATGATCAAACAGCTATGATACCTGCCATAATTGATATTAACTATGTTTAGACAGAATAATAATGACATTTGTATTAGCTGTCAGACATAGCTGCATCCACGCACACCATATCAGGATTGATCAAACAGCACTCATAGCTGAGATACCTGCCATAATTGATATTAACTATATTTAGACAGAATAATAATGACATTTGTACTAAGAGCTTGCTACTGTTATTTAACCAGGATATACATGACATCTCTAAATCATACTTTAACTGAAGAAGGCATTAGTCTTCATGACAGCATTTCTTTTCAAAATACTCTACTGTTACTGCTATTATATTTGATGTTAATTTGTTACATTTGAGTCTGAACTCTGATGAATGGTACCTTGTTGAATTAGTTAATTAATTACTTAAATTATTATAAGTAAAATCAATGAAAAATAAACAAGATAAGTATTCATTGAGTTCAAGTAGGGAAATAGAAACTTCTATGTTTGTATTATATGTTGCTTTGTTTAGCTTACATATAATGTAAATAGTAACCCATCTTGACCTACCTTTGTTTGTGAAGAATTACTGGATTCTTTGAACATTCTGAATAAATCATTACTGTTTCTCAGTTGTTTAAGAATCCCACCTTTTTTTAATAAAAACAGATGACAAGTGATGTACCATATCAGTTGATACTTTGAGAGATGTAGTTATAAGAGTTATTTTTTTGGGACAGCTATCTTGGAATCAGTTTTTTGTTTCTTCTTCCTAGCATCAGTCCAGTTATTTGTTTCTTTTATTCTATTAAGAGTAGGGGCCATCCATTCCATTTCTTCTGGGATAGACACTATGTTGTTTTTGATGAATATAGTAACTTCTTCTAAGTCATTAAAGGTTCTCCTCTCACTGTCAAAAAATATTTTTATCTTGGCTGGAAAGGCCAGTTGTGCTTTAATGTTGTTTTGTTTCAACAGTTTTATTATTGGCCAAACTTTTTTCCTTTGTTCTAGTATTCTGGAAGAATAATCATTACCAGACCTTATCAGGCTTTGACTGTATTTTAAGGACGACTTTCTCCAAGCAGATTTTAATATTAGTTCCTTGTCCAGAAATGAAAGAAATGTTATAACTATGGATCTAGGTGGAGTATTTGTTGAGTTAGAAGCAGGTTTTCTCGGTGCTCTATGCACCCTTTCAATTCCAAATGAAAGTCCGTCTTTCAAGTCTAAAAATTCAGGAATCCAGGTTGTTAAGAATGAAATAATGTCTTCTCCTTCAGTGTTTTCAGGCAGACCAAAGATCCTTATGTTGTTTCTCCTTTCCCTGTTTTCTAAGTCATCTATCTTGTTAAGCAGCCATGTATTCTGTTTAAGCAGAAATTCTTTTTGGAATTCTTCCTCTTTGAGTCTCCCTTCAATGTCATTTAGAGAAGTCTCTATATTTGTTATTTTTGTTTGGTGTTGCTGTAATAGTTTCTTAAAAGTATCAGTCTGTTTCTGAAAATTAATTTGAGGTTTTGTAAGTCATTTTTAAAGCCATCCATCTTCAAAGATAGTTCCTGTAAGGTAGATGTCATCAAGTGCAGTTCTTTTTTCAAAGCATCATCTGGGTGCGAATTCCTTGAGTCGTTCATATTCAGTGACTCAATATATCTCCAAGTTACTTGACAGGAAACTTTTTGTATATCTATTCTCCACCAAAATTGATTTTTATGTAGTTTAGTAGTTTATAGATTTCTGATGTTTTAAACTTGAAAAAAATAGCATTTTCCTATATTATTATACTAGTTTATGGATCTTTCAAAATTCACTGCTCTCAGTTGGCCATCTAGGCTCCACCCCCCTTTAGCCAAGTTTCTTGACATCACGTTGAAAGATCTTGTAATGAGTGAACCTAATCTATGTGTGGACTCATGGGATTTCCTTAAATGGATGGATTCCATGAAATACAATGACCAAGGTGTATTTATTACAGCTGATATTAAAGATCTATATACAGTTATACCCCGTGGATTGGGTGTTGAATGGTTTTGCGAATACTTATTTGATAAGGGGCTCTCACAGACCCTGATCAATACTTTTGAGCAGTTAACTGAACTAGTATTAACTAATAATTTAGTTTTATTTGAGAAGGAACTTTTTTTTACAAGTTGAAGGGGTAGCAATGGCGTCAGCATGTGGGGGACTTTATGCAAATATTGTGATGTTACAATGGGAGAAAAACATTTTATATTGTTCTCCTTATTTTGGCTACTGCCAAATGTATACTCATTTCTTGGATGACATTGCTCATTATTGGAATGGCCATGAAGGGGAGATTGGTGTTAATAACACAATCTCTTTTTTAAATTTTATACATACTATAAATAATAATAAGATCTCTTACTTAAATGTATTGCTCATGAAAGACACTTGCAATAAGGTATTTATGTCTCTATTTTTTAGGAAAACGTATTTCAATAGTTTTTTACACTATGACAGTACCCATCCACATAAACAGAAAAGGGCCGTAGTTAAAGGGCAATTTTTTTAGTGTAGCTCAGATGGTGAGCATGTTTGAGGCATTTCAGGATGAATGCAAGGTCTTGAAAAGAATAATCAGTAAAAGAGGTTACCCAATGAATCTAGTGAATGAAGTTATGACAGAGTTGTGAATAAGCGTGAAAGGAGACACTTTCTCCCTATTTTCGGTGGACTTCGGTCCATTTTCATTGTTGATGTCACCACATCGGATTCTATACAGCAAGACAATATATGTTTTGATGTTAATGATGGGAAGAAGGATAGTAATGTGCATTTTCAGTGTGCTTTCACTATGACATTTAGCAAAAATAGTCACCAGATTGCTGATATTTTATTTAAGAAATGGACTATTTTAATTAATGATAAGGAAATTAGAGACTATGTAGGTGAAAAACCCAAAATAGTGTATCATAAAGGGAGTAATTTGAAAGGTATTTTAGAATCTAATGTCAGGGTACAACAGTAGGGTGTTATGAAGACATGTGGAGCTTGTGCATATTGCTCCTATATGCTGGAAGGGGGTTGTGTGAGGATTAATAAAGTGGGCCCAGTTTAAATGAGTTTATTTCTATTTCTTGTCTACTGAAATTGAAGGCACTAGAGAGATAGTGTATGTACATATTTATAAAGATATGTTTCTCTATATAAAAATGTACATACATATATATTTACTTTTATTTTAATTGTGTATGGACATATATACATATATATTTATAGGTTTTATTTTTAGTTTTTTTTAATATATATTTTTCATTTTTATTTAGATGTGCCTATTATATATTCATACACATTTTATATATATTTTATATATAGTAGTTGCATGGTGTTTATAACTGTGCATATTTGAGGTGATTCCTTTAACTGGATGATACATTTTTTTGAATGAGAATGGACTCTGAAGTTTGGTTGGTTGAGTCACGGGGTATGTAAGTTTTTAGATTTCTTTTTAATGGTTGCAAAGAGTGTTTGTATTTAAACTGTAACAAAATATTACTGGGATAAATGGTCCACCTAGAAAGTCATAGGTAATAATACACAGTGCAAAATAAGCCAAGATCAAAGTACGATCCAGGCTGGTTCAATAAATGTTAAAATAATTTGCTACTTGTTGTAAACCATAGGTTTGTTTTACTGTAAGTTTGTGAATGACCTATTCTTCATTTGGAAAGGGTCATCAGACGACCTATTAAGATTTTTTAAGTATGTGAATAACACTAAATCGTTTTTGAAGTTTACGATATCCTACTCATCTGTTAAGATTAACTTTCTTGATGTTAACATCTGGAGAATAGATGAAGGACTCATTAAAATGGGGGTTTACAGGAAACCTTGTGCCAGGAATAATTACCTTCACAAGAGAAGTATGCATCAACAGCATATTTTTCGATATGTGGTGAAGGGGCAGGGCATACATCTTTCTAGATTATATGTTAATGACAATGATTTTAATGATAAATTATTTAATTTAAGAATGAGATTTAAAGAGAGGGGTTATACAGATAGAAATATAGACATTCCCCTTCAAGAAATGGTAGCGTCAAGAGATCTCGTGGCTAGGCCTTATTTTTCTGTTCAAACATCATTAATAACAAGAGGAATGGTAAAGCTAGACATCCTTGATGTATGATGTTGTATTATACTAATGATTGCAGAAAGATTATACAAATTCCGGATATTGGCTAAGGCTGGGATTCCGGATATTGGCTAAGGCTCTTGCCACCCCCATAGTGCCTTTTTTAGGCAAGGCTCAAATTCTAAACCTACCACCCTAGAAAACAAAAATGGAAAGAAACTGAGGGTAATGCTGCTCAATGCCAGAAGTCTAAATCTCAAAATGCACGCACTCGAGGCCCTTCTCAGTATGGAGAACATCGATGTCTGTGCTGTAACTGAAACCTGGTTCAAGGCTCCTGAGAGCACCCCGGCACTATTAGGTTTTACCTCATATCATGCGTTCCAGCCCCAAAACCCGGACCACACCACAAAAGGAGGGGGTGTATCCATATTCATAAAGGATACCCACACCTCCAGGTTGGTGGCAACGCATAAGCTTCGAAACCATCCAGGTGCAACTAACCATAGGCAAAACTGCTCTACAAATTGTAGCATGCTACAGGCCACCCTCTCAAACTCAGGAACCCCACACAGCCTTCCTGAAGACACTGGAGGGTATAAATGTATCTCCAAACACCATCATATTGGGTGACTTCAACTACCCGAATATAGACTGGGAACATTACTCAAGCCCTAACTTTCTAGCCCAACGGTTCCTGGAGTTCATAAATTCAAATGCCATGGAACAGCTAGTCACTGTTCCCACGAGAGGAGAAAATATACTAGATCTCATTATCACAAACATGGGGACAAAATGCTCCACACCGAAGTATATCCCTCATTGGTGAGATCTGATCATAAACTAATCTCACTGGAAATCCACATCCTGCCCCCACCCCAAACAAAAAGACCACAGTGAAGAACTTCTCTAAAGCAAACTTCACACTACTCAAGACTGGTGTGGTATCCTTCAAGGCCCCTGAGACAGTGGAAACCACAACCCAAGCTGCGGAAGCCCTTACAAATGCCTTCTATGAACACCTCCAGGACTGCATGGATCAGGCAATCCCAAATAAAACCAAGACTCTTTCCACAAAGGGCAACGTCCAGTCTGGTGGACCCCAGCCATTAACAAACTTTACAATAAGAGGAGAAAGCTATTACATGATAGAACAAAATCCATAAAAGGAAGTCACCCTGATCATTATTAGTAAAAAAATACGAGCACTCATAAAATCAACTAAGGCCAATTTTGAGAGAAAAATTGCCATGGATTCAAAGGACAATCATAAGGCCTTTTTCAGCTATGTTAGGAACCTGGGTGGAAACTCCCAGATATGCTCAGAATTAGTCCAAAATGATACAAAAATCACTGAACCCACAGACATTGCCAACATACTGGCAGACAGGTTCAGTGCAAACTTCACCCCCCTCTCCCCCCCTAAAGGAGAGATAACTATCCCAGCGGAGTGTAGCCTCCCAGACATCTCAAATGTGCAGGTGAAAGCTGCCTCTCTAAAGCTAAAAACACAGCATCAATGGGACGGATGGTGTCCCCGGCTGTGTGCTACACGAGCTAAATGAGGAATTAAACCCGCATAAGGCAGCTGTTTAATCTCAGCCTTACCACAGGATACGTGCCCAAGGAGTGGCGTACGGCAACTGTGGTCCCACTCCACAAAGGCGGTGCCTCTACGGACCCTGGTAATTACCGCCCCATAAGCTTAACAAGTCTAGTCTGCAAAGCTATGGAGAGGATCATAATGGAGCTCATAAACAAAGATATAGGGACTTGCAGACATTGGACCCCACCCAGTTTGGAGGGGAGAACAAGCCTTTTGAACTTGGTCGAATTCTTCGAAACAGTCACCAAGGCCGTTGATGTTGGAAAGGCAGTCCATACGGCCTACCTTGACCTTGCAAAGGCTTTCGACACAATAACCCACTCGGGTATTGTAGAAAAACTTACCAGCTTAAATGTAAACCCATATGTCACAAGATGGGTTGCAAACTGGCTTAAGGACAGAACCCACAGGGTTAGAGTTGCTGGCGCTATGTCAGACTCCAAGCCGGTCACAAGTGGTGTCCCACAGGGCTCGGTCCTTGGCCCCTATTGTTCGGCATCTACTTCTCAGAAGTACAGGCCAACATGGGAGGACTTTGGCTGACAAAGTTTGCAGACGACTGCAAACTGGGCGCCATAGTGGAAAGTGCATCGGACACGGATATCCTTCAGAAGGGACTCACGGAAACAGATAGCTGGTGCCAGAGCCATGGCCTGAAGTTAAACGCCAAAATATGTATAGTCATACCCTTTGGGAAAAACAAGGTAACCCCAAGCTACCATATAGGTGGCAATCCACTAAGCACAGAAGAGGTTATCAGGGACCTGGGGACCCAGGTTGACAGTGGCCTTTCTTTTGACACTCACGTTGCTAAAGTGGTTAGAAAGATCTTCTACATTGCCCACCTGATCATGAAGGGATTCACATCCAGATCTAGTGAGGTCATTGTTCCCTTGTACTCTTCACTTATCAGACCAATGATCGAGTACAATGCCCCATTCGGGATGTATCTCGCCCGACATCTGCAGCAATTGGAGAGACCCCAAAAGTTTCTCACCAAAAGGATAAAGGGACTCCAAAATCTGTCATATGCTGCCAGATTGAAGAAACTCCAGCTCTATTCAGTCGCATACCATCTGCTCAGAGGTGACATGTGCCTGACATACAAGGCCATGTCCAACCCAGAATTAATGGACATGCTCCACCTCAAAAATCCAAATCCACCAAAACCACTAGAGCAAGTGACTTAAACCTTAGCACGGATATAAATAGGACGTGCTGGAGGGATAGATTTATCACTCAGAGACTCCCTATGCTGTGGAATAGAGTCCCGGTCCATGTGAGGCAGAGCACCTCGCTGGCTCTGTTCAAGAGAAATCTTGACCTGTGGATGGGAGATCGTAGGTTTACCCCGGGAATCATCTCTGTGTCACTGCTGGACAGAGGCACAACAAACTAATGGGTACAGTATTTTTTCATATAAGGGGTGGCGTAAGCCAGAAAAATTCGGGCTAGGCTTATAAATGCCTTGGGGCAGATAGCCTAGTATAAACCTATGAACCTATGAACCTAATTGTTGAGAAACACTGGCATGTTTTAACTGCAGAACCAATGATTAGGGACATTGCTGGAAATTTTTCCTCAGTAGAGGCTATAAATGGATTATAAGAATGAGGGCTGACCATGGTAAAGGTCTGAATGACAGTTTGTCCATATATCCCTTCCTGAAGATGAGGGGAATACGCTAATGAGGTATTATTTAAATATTATTTATATTACTTTATATTCATGTTTTATTTTTAACTTTTTTAAGGGATGTAATATATATGTTTTTACATATTATGGGTTTGGTGTCTTTAAGACCTGCATTGGAAGGCTTGTGGTAATTAAATGATTGTTCTATGATTGGATAGGTTGTGTTATTTAAACACATTGGTTTTAGTAACTAGCAATGGTCTTGAAGAAGCATTTTTGTGAAAGTGCTTACCTTTGTAATAAAGCTTTTATATTTTACAACGACAAGTGGCAAATTATTTTAATATTTACTGAGCCAACCTGGATCGTGCTTTGGTCTTGACTCTTGCCTTATTTTGGACTGTGTATTACTGAGTGTTTGTAATTGTCTGAAGTTCCTGAATAAGCAGGGATGAAAGCACTCATATTTGTATGTTTTACTACTCAATTTTTTGATTAAAAACAGCTTCTTTAAATTTTGTGGATTTTTTTGGATTACCCGCATTTTACTGGAAGACAATTTTATTCTTTGGTTTGTGGTTCTAGTATCAGTCTGATACTGAAGAAAACTTGACTGCTTATGTACAAAGTGTCATGCCTGACCAGCTGGATTCCTATTATATGATCGAACACTGGCCTGCAGATTATACCAGTGGTTATATCATAAACATGGGCCTAAGAAGTGGACACAAAGTACCTGCTATATTAGTTCTTTACAACAGGACCACAACTGTCAGAACACAAAATCCATTTGTTTTGCCAAGATCAAATAATTTAAAAAACTTGTAACCAAGAAAGTCTATCAAACAAAAACACACACCACGTCCCGGCACTATAAAGGCTGTCCTTTGTCTCTCTTTTAGTCTGCTACACCTCCGTGATATTTCCAGCATAAGCCACGAGTGACAAATAGTAGGAACTAATTTCTTTAATTGAACAAACAAACAAGTTTAAAAACTTCACAGATTTAGCGCTTTCATCTCCCACAACGGAGACTTCTTCAGAATCAGTTGAAAGCTAGTCCAAACATTTGTTTTATATTAAAGCCTTAATTCCCAACAGTAGTTAATTAATTAATTGCTTTGTAGTTTAAATTTAAAAGGGCAACACTTTTTCTGTTGAAACATATCAATTTGATAAAATGTAAATACTCCATATAAAATAATCCATGTGAAATGATAGAATCTAAATATTGCTTTCATTAAAAATTGCTTTCATTAAAAATTGCTTTCATTAAAAAACTGACTGTATCATAAAGTGCATATTAAGTGCAAAAATATTCTTATAAATATCTTATAAATAGTTAAATAAATAGTTACTACCTGACACATAAAACATATTGAACAATGTTAAAAACACATATGTTAATGTACAATTTGTGCAATTAATTGGTTAAATAAATAACTATTGTAAATATATGTATATCATAAATATAATTAAATATAAATATAAATAGAAAAAATAGAAGAAAATAGATATATCAATATTGTACAAGCCATCCAGCATGTCCAAAAAACATTCCAAAACCACTTTTCATATTCCATTTCCCAACTTCATTTAAAAAACATTTCTAAAACTATTTTAAGACCATATTCAAAAACATGAGTCCTAAGACTTTTACAAAAACACTTCAGAAGCACATACATTTTAAATAACACACATGTATGAACATTCGAAAACATCTAACAGTATTAAGAAGTATTTAAGAGTGTTTAAAAATGTTTAAAAATGTTTAAAAACTTTTTTGAGGGCTTTTCTAAGGAACATGGGTAAAAATACTTTTTGTAATTCTTGTACCATTTTAATTTTTGATTTTTGGGTCATTAGCTAAAATTTTTAGTGCAGGGGTGATAGATATATGGTCATTCAGACCCCAAATACCACAGGCATCAAGTCGGAGTTGCCATATCATCTCCCTGTATTCCACTTTAGTTTCCCAATCACCCCCTCTTTCCATACATTCTACTACTTCCAGTACCCAAAATTTATAATCTGCTTTTGAACATTCTATTGCATGACGATACAGGGCATTATTATCATTGTGCCTATTTATATCCCTTATATGCTCATATATTCTATTTTTAAGCTGCCTTTCCGTTTTCCCAATATAATATTTTTGACATGCTTTACATTTTACTAAATATATAACACCTTTGGAATAACAGGTGCTATATTTCTTAGCTTTTAAAGTCAAATGTAAATTGGGTAGTGTTAGTTCCTTTGTATCTGCAATGTATGGACATTGTGCACACCGACCACATTTAAAAGTCCCATATTTCTTGCTGGTCCCTTCCTTCTCTGTTGTCTTTCTCTCTAAGGTGTTCTTTATATTCATATTTCTTCTAAAACTGAGTTTTAACTCACTCTTAAAAACATCAGTTTTTACTGCCATATTTTTGAACATGTTCCAAACTTCATGAATGCTCTTCTTCAACCACCCTATATCTTTGTAATAGGTAATGGTAAGGTATGGTGTGAAGTTATTACTGGTCCCATTACTTTCATCACCACCATCCATATTAAGATTGATAATATTACCATTGTTATTGTTACTGTGTGTCTCATTATTACCTGTAGTGTTTTCTCTCTTACATATCAGAGGTTTGTATCTGGTCCGCCTGCCCTGCATTACATATTCTTTTATAGGTGTTATAATGTCTTTAGGATAACCTCTTTCAATAAACATAGTCTCCACATGTTCCAATTCATTTAGGAAATCTTCTTCCTCTGATATCATCCTCGCCATCCTAATCATTTGTCCCTTGACCACATTTTTCTTTAGTTGGTATGGATGGTCACTACAGTAGTGGAGATAGGAATTAGAAAAATATTCCTTCCTAAATACATTTGATCTGTAACATTTTCTTGTTTTGTCTTTACTCAACTTAATGTCTAGGAAGTGTATTTCATCTATTTCTATTTGATGCACAAAACTCAAAAAAGATGTAGTAGTGTTAATGTGCTTTAAAAATTCCATTATATTCTCCCTATTTCCATTCCATAGGATAAAAATGTCGTCAAGGAACCTAAAATACTTGACAATGTATTGGTTGTACACAGATTTAAAAACATATTGTTTTTCCCAGTGTAGCATAATTATATTAGCATACACTGGTGCGCAGGCAGACCCCATCGCTACCCCTTCTTTCTGATGGTAGTAGTCTCCTTCAAAATATACAAAATTATATTTTAACACTAGTTCCATACATTCTAGGACCATTCTATATTGAATTGGTGTAAGAAATTTCATCTCTGTAAGCACCTCTTCAAACCATTCCATACCAATGGTTTGCGGAATGACGGAAAATAAATCTTTAACATCTACTGTTATAAAGTACGTTTCATCACTATAAGTACTTTCATTAATTTTAGTCAAGAAGTCCCATGAATCTTTAATTATATGTTCATATCTATCATAAAATTCCTTGGTCATAGTATCAACATAGATTGCCATGGTCTGAGTCTTTGATCCTTGCGAGGCCACTATTGGTCTCATGGGGGGGTCCACCACCGACTTATGTATCTTTGGTATACCAAAAATAGCTGGTATAACTGGTTTTGGTACAGTCAAAAATTTGTGTAACTCAAGGTCTATCATACCACAAAACAAATTGTCATCTAAAATTAAATCTATCTTCCTGTACAATATATTTATCTCATTTTTAGTCACCAAACAATACTGGTGGTCTTTATCTAAAATATCTTTCATTCTCTTGGTATAGTCCCATTTGTCCATGATGACTATACCTCCCCCCTTATCTGGCTTCATCACTCGTATTTTGTTATTGTTACTTAAATCATGTAGTAATTTTGTTTCCTTTTTATCCAAATTACTTTGCACCCTATTCCTTACTTTGTATTCTTCCTAATTTTATTTGTTACACATCTTTCAAAATTCAGAATTTCATACTGTAAGGGTGGATTGTATATGCTACGCCTAACTAAAGGGTTCATCTTGTTGTGTTCAGTTCTGTCATTAAATATATGCCTAAAATTAAGTTTGCGTGTGAATAGTTTAATATCCAGTATAAATTTGTCAATACTGGGTTTTACCACTGGAACAAAGGTAAAACCTTTAATAAATAGTTCAAAAAAACTTTTGTCAACAGTAATATCCGTGTAATTAAAAATATTAAAATTGTTGTATGTATTTAAAATCCCATTAAAATCAGTATTGTCAGCGTCAGTAGTATATTCAAAATCATGTATTAATTCAGGGGCAGGGGTTAGTGAAAATTCTGTTCACGATACCCCCTCCCCAATCCTGCATTATTTCCTGATGTAGCTTGTGCATAAGAGGTCTGCTGGTTCCTGTTTCTCAACCTCTCTGATCTCCTTATTTCTTCTGTTTCTACAGGGGCATCATTATTAGTCATACTACCTGCCCCTTCAAGATTAGGGAATTGGTCATAGTACGTTTGGTTGTTAACATCTATTACTTCATGTTCCCAACGTTTCTCCCTAAACCCTCCTCTTTGCTGGAAATAATTGTTATTCCTATTCTGAAAAGAAGGTTTAAAATAAGTACTAGACCTCTGATTAGGGGTTGGTTTCCCCAAATTATACGCGTTGCCCTTTTCATAAACTGAAATATCCCTATCCAACTTCTTTAACTTACGGTTAATATTAATATTTGCTGCCATGTCAGCATCATGCAATGTTCTGTAATATACCACTTTATATTCTTCCAAAGAGTGCAATAAATCATTGTTAATATCAGCATGAATTTTATCAATATCACTTTTCAACTTCTCTAAAACATCAGTGTTATATTCAATCATTGCCCTTAAAAGTGTCAATCCACATTCATTTAAAATGTCACATACTTTTTTGAAAAACATTTCATCATGAAAACTACTGTTGGGAAATTTATTAATTCTAAGCCCTTTAGGGACTATCTTTTCTTTTACACATTTCTCTAGGTACCAGTTTTCAACAGTTAATGACTTGTATTTGAATAAAAGTTTCTTAAAGTCCTTACATTTGTCTTTATATGTAACTGTATTAACAGATTCCCTGGTACCTGGTTTATCTTTTCCTTTCCCGCTCCGTGTAAACGATTTGTTTAACCAAGCCTCAAAGTCCAAGTCTCTATAGTCTCACGGAAACAGATAGCTGGTGCCAGAGCCATGGCCTGAAGTTAAACGCCAAAAAATGTATAGTCATACCCTTTGGGAAAAACAAGGTAACCCCAAGCTACCATATAGGTGGCAATCCACTAAGCACAGAAGAGGTTATCAGGGACCTGGGGACCCAGGTTGACAGTGGCCTTTCTTTTGACACTCACGTTGCTAAAGTGGTTAGAAAGATCTTCTACATTGCCCACCTGATCATGAAGGGATTCACATCCAGATCTAGTGAGGTCATTGTTCCCCTGTACTCTTCACTTATCAGACCAATGATCGAGTACAATGCCCCATTCGGGATGTATCTCGCCCGACATCTGCAGCAATTGGAGAGACCCCAAAAGTTTCTCACCAAAAGGATAAAGGACTCCAAAATCTGTCATATGCTGCCAGATTGAAGAAACTCCAGCTCTATTCAGTCGCATACCATCTGCTCAGAGGTGACATGTGCCTGACATACAAGGCCATGTCCAACCCAGAATTAATGGACATGCTCCACCTCAAAAATCCAAATCCACCAAAACCACTAGAGCAAGTGACTTAAACCTTAGCACGGATATAAATAGGACGTGCTGGAGGGATAGATTTATCACTCAGAGACTCCTATGCTGTGGAATAGAGTCCCGGTCCATGTGAGGCAGAGCACCTCGCTGGCTCTGTTCAAGAGAAATCTTGACCTGTGGATGGGAGATCGTAGGTTTACCCCGGGAATCATCTCTGTGTCACTGCTGGACAGAGGCACAACAAACTAATGGGTACAGTATTTTTCATATAAGGGGTGGCGTAAGCCAGAAAAATTCGGGCTAGGCTTATAAATGCCTTGGGGCAGATAGCCTAGTATAAACCTATGAACCTATGAACCTAATTGTTGAGAAACACTGGCATGTTTTAACTGCAGAACCAATGATTAGGGACATTGCTGGAAATTTTTCCTCAGTAGAGGCTATAAATGGATTATAAGAATGAGGGCTGACCATGGTAAAGGTCTGAATGACAGTTTGTCCATATATCCCTTCCTGAAGATGAGGGGAATACGCTAATGAGGTATTATTTAAATATTATTTATATTACTTTATATTCATGTTTTATTTTTAACTTTTTTAAGGGATGTAATATATATGTTTTTACATATTATGGGTTTGGTGTCTTTAAGACCTGCATTGGAAGGCTTGTGGTAATTAAATGATTGTTCTATGATTGGATAGGTTGTGTTATTTAAACACATTGGTTTTAGTAACTAGCAATGGTCTTGAAGAAGCATTTTTGTGAAAGTGCTTACCTTTGTAATAAAGCTTTTATATTTTACAACGACAAGTGGCAAATTATTTTAATATTTACTGAGCCAACCTGGATCGTGCTTTGGTCTTGACTCTTGCCTTATTTTGGACTGTGTATTACTGAGTGTTTGTAATTGTCTGAAGTTCCTGAATAAGCAGGGATGAAAGCACTCATATTTGTATGTTTTACTACTCAATTTTTTGATTAAAAACAGCTTCTTTAAATTTTGTGGATTTTTTTGGATTACCCGCATTTTACTGGAAGACAATTTTATTCTTTGGTTTGTGGTTCTAGTATCAGTCTGATACTGAAGAAAACTTGACTGCTTATGTACAAAGTGTCATGCCTGACCAGCTGGATTCCTATTATATGATCGAACACTGGCCTGCAGATTATACCAGTGGTTATATCATAAACATGGGCCTAAGAAGTGGACACAAAGTACCTGCTATATTAGTTCTTTACAACAGGACCACAACTGTCAGAACACAAAATCCATTTGTTTTGCCAAGATCAAATAATTGTACTAACTTTGCAGACAGCTGAATTCCTCAGACAAAATCGTGATGCTCATCAGTGGTTGAGCAAGTGAGACAGTGGGTAAAAACACCTGTGTGATGGCCAGGTAGAAAATCAGAAAATGCAAACGTGGTGACAGTGCATTAGTTTTGTATAAAATATAAGCCAATTCAAAGGAGAGCACCTCCAATGACTACACCATTACCAAAGGGACTATGGCAGAAAGTCACGGCTGACCTGTGTAGATGTGATGTGAAGGTTTATTGGGTAGCAGTAGTAGACTGCTGCTTAAAAGGCACACAGATAATCAACATACGACAACTGCTCAACTAGCTAACAAGTGATAGAAGACAATGTTCTCATCACTGACAACAGAACTCAATTTGTGTACACAGAATTTTAACACTTTGCCATACTACATCAAATCTTCACTATCCTCTGTCGAATGGTGCCCCAGATACAGCAGCACAAACAGCTAGGAAAATGCTTTGATAAACAGATCCATAAATTGACTTAATGTCTCACAAATCAAATCCACAAAGTGCAAGTGGTGGGAGTCCCAAGCAATTATCTTGGCTATACAGATCTGAACAAATGCTCTTAAGCTTAAATAAAAAATACAGCCAAAGGCTATTGTGCATAAAACAGTCAAGATAGCTGACCAAAGGGGGAAATGTGCACACAAATGTTTCTATAATAGACTATTCTACCTTTTAGATTCTAGATTCAACCTTCTTTGGAATCAGGCTAAGCAGTTCACCTCAAGCTGGTGACTCTCTATTTCAAATAATGTAGCTAAACTATGGTGCCACAGCCCACTACCACAGAAATCCATTCTGAATGCCAACTCACTTTAAACACAATTAAAAATTCACCTGTCAGATGAATGGACCTGCTCCTGTTTATCTCCGGGATAAATGTCACTTGTAGCCCCAGCTTGCCATATTGTTAAACTATTTCTCTTCATTCAGAATCCTATGCCCCACAACGTGTATTCACCAGTACATAAATAGTTTTCCTGGCATCTCCCAGCCATACACATAGTTTTCTGACACTGATCACCCCCATCTCTATACTTCTAATATAACCTTTATGATAGTCATATATCTAATTACTGATGAACCTGCTTTATACATCCCCTCTTAACTATTAACATTTTCTGCCCTAAGTAGTTGCTTCTCTAACTTCCATTTCTTTGTATTTCTAAGCACTAATCACATAATCTATCTATGTAACAAACCCACTAACACACCTCCTCAAATGCTCTGTGTTCAACATCTACTAAATGCATAAGTATCTTTTATACTGTAATAGTTTGTTTTTGTTTCATATGAATGTAATGTCATTAGCAAATAATGTGCAATCGTTAATGTATTTACTTAATGTCTGTTCATGATGCATATATTACTGAATGTATGTTTAAAAAAGTTTGTGATATGTTGGGGTCTTCTTCAAAGCCTCCCCTGAAAAATGTTTTTTTTTTTTTTTTTTTGACTAAACAAAGGCAAAATAAAAAGTAAATAGATAAAACCTGGAGGGAAAAGAAGATAGAAGAAGTCATACCTTTCAACTATCCAGATTTTCACAGAATGTCCAGATTGTTGCCACATGTTTTGATTTGTTCCATAAAAAAAAAAAAAAATTTTTTTCTGGAAAATTGCTGAGGATTGAAGTCACTAAATGGTGACATACATTTGACTTTCAGATGTCATATCCTTCAGAAAATGAATGCTGACACAAATCCTGTTATTCTAGCAATTTTCTAAGTTTATAAGAGCAGTATCTAAAATCTTTCTGTATTTTTGGGCCTTTGCCCCCTCCCCCATTATTTTAGGCTTTGTCCAGAATTCTTGCACTAAGAAGTTGGGAGGTACAGCAACAGGTGTTACTGTGGAAAAGTCTGTTGAACTGATATCACATGTGATCTTCACAAGATGCAGTAAAGGGAAACAAGAGACATGTCCAGTTCATACCTGAGACGTCAGAACCAGAAAGACAACTACCTGATCAGAGGTGACACAGGTTTGAGCCAAAGACACTAAAGTCCCTATTGAGGAGACAATTGTTAAATCCAAAAGAGCAGGTGTTAAATGAGATGGGATGAGAAATTCCAAATTAAAGATGACTGAACCAAGACAGAGAAAAAGCTATAATGTGCCCAAAAGAGGTATTTTCACAAATAGTAAAAACTAGTAGTTTTGCATCTGAGACAGTCTCTTGGAGCATCAGATGAACTGGATATAAGTCACTAATAAAGACCTGTCACATAGGATATACTTGTCTTAAAAGGTCAATATAAGTCACTAGACAGCAACATGTCAAACAGGAATTTTTTTTAATAAGGTCAAACTCTCATGTTCACAATCAAACTGATTTTGTTTTGCAGGTTCCCAGGCTGTCTGAATAATCTCAACTGGATGTGACTTAAGGCTTCCAGTGACCTACTGAGATAACTGACCATACCAGAGGTAACTAAGTAGCTAAATGACTGTCCTTTGATAAAATGCTGCTAGAGAATCCAAAGTGTTCTTAAACTGCAGTAGTAATGCCACATGTTTAAAGGACACTATGTGAAATGCTTGTAAAGCCATCTACTGTATTAAATGTGCCACAATTTATTTTTTACTTTTTTATTTATCCTTTGTTGACCGGTTAGTCCCACTAGGCTAGTAGCCTCTTTTCAGGGAAGACCCAAAGGTTGTATTTACACTATTAGGGGAAATTTGTCCAGGGCTTTGGGGAACTTCCCCTGCTCTTTTCAATAGGTGCAGTGGGATCTTTTACATCCACGTGAGCCTCTACCAACTCAAACAGATGAGGTCTCGGTTTAATGTCTCATTCGAAGGATGACACACTCAGTAGTGCAGCAATGTTGCACTACTGTGTCAGTAATTGATCTATCTGGTGTGGGAATATAACCCACAGCCTTCTGCACCAAATGTGTGGGTGCTATTTTTTGCACCACTGACACTACGTATAATGGAGAAGAATGTTATAATTCATGTATGCATTGGCATTGACAAAAAAAGTACTAAATGTGTTTTTTCAAATAGTCATGTATGTTAAAGTTAGTTGTTAAAAGAAATGTGCATGCTGACAGTTTAAGGTACAGTGCAAAATGCATAATGTCTTTATTCCTAAGAGAAAGTGACTCTCTCAAATGAAAGGGAGACATACTAACAAGTCAGGTGTACACCAAGTGTGGCCTAGGAAGGATCAGTAACCAGGACCAAAAGTGCTAAATCATTACATTTTGTCAAATACATCTTGTGAAGTATTCATTCCTTTTTTGCTTTATTTGGTTTTCCTTTTAGGTTCATAGGTAGGTACTAAGCTATCTGCCCGAGGGCATTTATAAGCCTAGCCAGAGTATGTCAGCTTTCGCCTCCCCATTGATTAATTAACTGAGCCTCTGTCAAGAAGAGCCAATGAAGTGATCCCAGGGGTGTATTTTCTGTTACCCATCCACTCGTCAAGGTTTCTCTTGAAGAGTGTTAGTGAGGTGCTCTGCCTAATGTAGTTAGGAATTTTGTTCCAAAGCATGGGGAGTCTCTGTGACAGGAATCTATCCCTCCAGCAAGTTCTATTTATTGTTGTGGCGAGGTTTAGCTCACTAGAGCGAGTGGCTCGCAGTGACTTGGATTTCTTTAGGTGGAGCATGTTCATCAATTCTGAGTTGGACATGGCTTTGTAAGTCAGGCAGAGATCACCTCTGAGTAAGCGATATACCACTGAGTACAGCTGGAGTTTTTCCAGTCGGGCTGCATAGGACATATGTTTGAGACCAGTAATCCTCTTGGTGAGGTACTTTTGTGGTCTTTCCAGCTGTTGGAAGTGTTTTGTGAGGTACATCCCAAATGGGGCATTGCACTCTATGATGGGTCTGATGAATGACGAGTAGAGGGGCACTATAACCTCTTTATTTCTAGATACGAACCCTTTAGTAATTAGATGGGCTACATAGAAGGATTTCCTAACTACTCTGGCAATATGATTGTCAAAGAAGAGATTACTATCTACCTGGGTCCCCAGATCTCTTATTACCTCTTCTGTATTAAGGGGGCTGCCACCTATGTGGTAATTCATGGGTGTTTTGTTTTTCCCAAATGGGAAGACTATGAATTTTTTGGCATTTAGCTTGAGACCATGACTTTGACACCAGGTGTCTGTCTCAGTAAGGCCCTTTTGGAGAATGTCCATGTCAGCCAGAGAGTCAATTATGGCTCCCAGTTTGCATTCATCGGCAAACTTGGTTAGCCATAGTCCTCCTGTGTTTGCATGTACTTCTGAGAAGTATATGCCGAACAGTAGGGATCTCAGGATCGAGCCTTGTGGGATACCGCTTGTGACTGGTTTAGAGCTGGACCTGGAGCCTGCTATTCTTACCGTGTGAGTTCTGTCTGTAAGCCAGTTGGCAATCCATCTTGTGACGTAGGGGTTTATGTTCAGGCTGGTGAGTTTTTCTATAATTCCCGAGTGGAGAATGGTGTCAAAAGCCTTGGCAAGGTCAAGGTAGGCTGTGTGAACTACCTTCCCCTCACTTATGGCCTTGGTGACTGTCTCAAATAAGTCAACCAGGTTTAGTAGGCATGATCTGCCCTTAACAAAGCAGAACTGGGTTGGGTCAAGTGTTTGGAAGTTTCCAATGTCTTTGTTAATGAGCTCCATGATGATGCGCTCCATAGACTTGTAGACCAGGCTAGTCAGGCTTATGGGGCGATAGTTACCAGGGTCAGTTGTGGCCCCTACTTTGTGGAGCAGAATAACCATTGCTGTGCGCCCTTCTATGGGCACGTAGCCTGTGGAGAGGCTGAGGTTGAACAGTGTGTTTAGGTGGGGGGTTAGTTCGTTCTGTAGTTTGTAGAAGAAGCAGCCTGGGACACCATCTGGCCCCACTGATGCTGTACTTTTGGCTTTTGAAAGGGCTGTTTTCACCTGTGTGTCTGTGATTTCCGGGACACTACACTTTTCAGGTATTCTTGTGGGCCCCTTTTGGGGGTGAGAGGGGGGTGAAGTTTGCACTGAATCTATCTGCTAGGATGTTGGCAATATCAGTGAGTTCAGTATATTTTGTGCTGTTTTACACTAGCTCAGAGCATATCTGTGAGTTGCCACTTAGATTTTTGATGTAGCTAAAGAAGGCTTTGTGGTTATCTTTCGAATCCTTGGCTATTTTTCTTTCGAAGTTAGCCTTGGAGGATTTTATGAGGGTACTTAGTTTCTTACTGATACTGATCAGGGTTGTCTTTCCTTCTTGGGATTTGCTTTTTTTCTGAACTAGTTTCCTCCTTCTATTGTATAGCCTGTTTATGGCAGGGGTCCACCAGACTGGTTTCCTTCTCTTAGGGGAGTGAGTCTTGGTTTTGCTAGGGTGGCACGATCCATGCATCCTTGTAGGTGCTCATAGAGTGCATTTGTAAAGGTTCCTGCATCTTGGACACTGTTATCCTTTAGCGTGGGGGCTGTGAAACTTACCATCTCTGTCTTAAGTAAGGTGAAGTTTGCTATAGAAAAGTTTTTCACTGTGGTTTCCTTGGTTGGAGGTGGTGGTGTGGTGTGGACATCTAGAGTGATTAGTTTATGGTCTGATCTAACCAGTGATGGGTTGACCTCTGGTGTGGAACACTGTCGCCCATGTTAGGTTGGTGATGACCAGGTCCAATATGTTTTCACCTCTGGTAGGGGAGTTTACCAGCTGATCCAGGGCATTTGAATTGATAAATTCCAGGAAGCGCTGGACCTGGGAGTTTGTACTTGAGTAGTTTTCCCAGTTAATGGTAGGGTAATTGAAATTGCCCAATATCAGGGTGTTCGGTAGGACCTTCATGTTTTCCAGTGTCTCCAGAAAGGAGGAGTGGTGGTCCTGGGTCATGGAGGGTGATCTGTAGCAGGCCACAATTTGCATTGCAGATTTGCCTGATGTTAGTTGCACATGGATGATCTCGGAGGTATCAAGCTGCGCCACTAACCTGGAGGTGTAGGTATCCTTGATGAATATGGATACACCCCCTGCTTTTGTGTTTCGGTCCATGTTCTGTGGCCAAAATGTGTGGTATGACTTGTAGCCCGGTAGTGCTGAGGTGCTCTGTGGAGCCCTGAACCAGGTTTCAGTTACTGCACAGATGTCGACATTCTCCATACCGAGGAGTGCTTTGAGCAAGTGCATTTTAAGATTTAAACTCCTGGCGTTGAGTAGCAAAACCCTCATTTTTTTATTTGTGCTGTTTGTGGAGGTGGGTTTGACTTTTGAGCCTTGCCTAAAAAAGGCACTATGGGGGCAGCAAGAGCCTTGGCCAGTATTTGAAAGCCTAGTGGTGACAGGTGCAAGCCGTCTCTTGCGAAGTAATGAGGCCTGTCGAGCATGTCGTCCCAGGCTGACAGACACTGGATCCCCTTTGAATGACACCAGAAGCTTAGCCAATTGTTGAAATTGATCATTTTTTCTTTATACTGCGGTATCATTCTTGGTGAGGGCAGGATGCTAGTCAGGGTCATACCCGCCTGGGCTACATGATCCGAGAGCTCTTCCATGTCTCTTTTCATGTAGTCCAGGGAGGTATGTCTCAGGTCATTCACACCAACATGAACAATGACAGAGTCATATTTGTACTTGTTCTGGAGTGACCTGAGTGCTTGTGTTATGTGGTGGATTCTGGCTCCCGACAGGCAGCTAACAGTAACCTTCTCCTTGTCCAGCCTAGTGAGTGGGACGTCAGTGTGCCTGACTATAGAGTCACCTGTTACTAGTGTGTTAGGTATGTTATTTTGCCTTAAGGGCTGTGATTGTGCGGCACACTGATTTTGTGTTTTATGTGTTGTCTGGTTTGTGACGGGAGGTGCAGGTTTTTTGGGTGTCTGCTTTGGAGGTCTGTGATGCTCTTGCAGGTTTTTATTTAGAGCTTCCGAGTATGATTTTATGTATTTATATGTGTTTTTTGCCAGTGCTGGTTTAGTATGTCTATGTGAGGCTGGAGGTGTGGTGCAAGTGTTAACCTTCTCATCATGACTGCCTGTTCCAGTCTTGGGTGGAGAGAGCTTAGCCTCCAGTTTAGCTATATAATTGCATCTCTCGCATATGTTAATGTTTTGTGGTAGGAGGAGAGGGTTGTCTGTGTACATGAGGCAGTTGTAACACTGCCTCAGGATACCCAGGTTTACCAGCTGGACTGGAGAGTACATCCGAAGTTGCCCTTTGGTCATGCCTGAATAGTGGGGTGAGCTGCTTAGTCACATGGTTGGTGAGGGGTGAATAATGAGCCTTGCCCTGCTGGGCAATCAAGTGTCGGGGTATATTAGTGCTTGCTATTAGGTCTGAGCAAGTGCTGGACTGTAGGATGCTTTTTAAGTGCTTAGGTTGAGAATTAGACTACTTTCAAGGGAAAAATTGAAGAGGAGACTTGGTGGAGCCAGGATAAATTTAGCCCTAGCTAACCAGCACTGCCTGGATGTGCAAATCCATGCAAATGCGTTTTTTACAGGAGGGAAATGAAAGAGAGGGAAATTAGCCCAAAATGGCGTATAAACTACTAACATCTGGGCTAGAACTACTCCTCCAGGGACAGATGGCTGCTCAAAGCTCCCTCTCTCACAGGTGAACAGAGAAACCTCCCTCTATCCAAGTAAGGTATGGGCAACTCGGAAAATTGTAACACAGCCCTGAATTCAGCACTAGCCTGAAAACTGGACTATACTAGCTTAGAAAGGTGGGAAACAAGGAAAAAATTTTTTTTTGAAAAGATAAGGCAAAAACAGTAAAAAAAATACACTTAAAATAGTTTTAAACGACTTCAGACAGTAAAAAATACACTTAAAACAGCTTTAGATGACTACAAGCAATCAGAAAAGGCTTTTAAACAACTTACTCAATTAGCCAGCAAATAAATCTCAAAACTGAGCCCTGTTCTTGTAGTCTTCAATCAGACAAGTTCTAACTGCACACACCTGCCACTGGGGTGCAGGGGAACCTTCTCCAAAAAAGAAGGCCTGGATTAGTGCTCAAGTTATGCAAAGAAAGCTAAATTCAGCAGACCTAGATCTAGTCTATGCTACAGCAGACAAGGCACACTAATTTCAGTAAGAAACGTTTCAAATATGCAGGCACTATAAGTCTTTAACCAGAAATTCCCAGCTCAGAAGGGCAGAGTCCAGCCTCTCCTCCCACAAGAGTGCAGACCACAAACCTTCTTAATGTAAAATAACTGGCCTGAAGCCCAAGTGCTTAAATCAGAACTCATGCACTTTTAGAATAACAGTCACTGAGCCTTCAATCAGCAGTTTCCAACTTAGAAGGATGTAAGCTACCTGTCCTGCCACAACAGTGCACACCACAAACCTTCTTAATGTAAAACAACTAGTCTGAAGCCCAAGTGCTTAAACCAAAAGGCTTAGAATGATAGCTACACTTTAATCAGGTTACTACCAAGCAGTAATAAATACAACTGAATACTTTTAAGAAGGCCTGGATTAGTGCTCAAGGTATGCAAACAAAGCTAGATTCAGCAGGCCTGGATCTAGTCTATGCTACAGCAAACAAGGTGCACCAATTTCAGTAAGAAACAGTTCAAATATGCAGGCACTATTTAGGTTCATAGGTTCATAGGTTCATACTAGGCTATCTGCCCTAGGGCATTTATAAGCCTAGCCAGAGTGTGTGTGGCTTTCACCACCCCTTAGGATGAGAATACTATACCCATTAGTTTGCTGTGCCTCTGTCCAGCAGTGACACAGAGATGATTCCCGGGGTAAACCTACGATCTCCCATCCACTCGTCAAGATTTCTCTTGAACAGAGTCAGTGAGGGGCTCTGCCTCACATGGACTGGGATTCTGTTCCATAGTGTAGGGAGTCTCTGGGTGATGAATCTGTCCCTCCAGCACATCCTATTTATATCCGTGTTGAGGTTTAAGTCTCTTGCTCTCGTGGCTCTGGTGGATTTGGAGTTTTTGAGGTGGAGCATGTCCATTAATTCCGGGTTGGACATGGCCTTGTATGTCAGGCACAGATCACCTCTGAGCAGACGGTATGCGACTGAATAGAGCTGGAGTTTCTTCAGTCGGGCAGCGTATGACATATGTTTGAGCCCCTTTATCCTTTTGGTGAGGAACTTTTGGGGTCTTTCCAACTGCTGCAGGTGTCAGGTAAGGTACATTCGAATGGGGCGTTGTACTCAATCATTGGTCTGATAAGTGAAGAGTACAGGGTACAATGACCTCTCCTGATCTGGATGTGAATCCCTTCATGATCAGGTGGGCAATGTAGAAGGTCTTCCTAACCACTTTGGCAATGTGAGTGTCAAAAGAGAGGTTACTGTCAACTTGGGTCCCCAGGTCCCTGATAACTTCTTCCGTGTTTAATGGATTACCACCTATGTGGTAATTAGGGGTTACCTTGTTTTTCCCAAAGGGTATGACTATACATTTTATGGCATTTAGCTTAAGGCCATGGCTCTGGCACCAGTTATCCATTTCTATGAGACCTCTCTGGAGGATGTCTGTGTCTGATGGAGTGTCAATTATGGTGCAGTCATCTGCAAATTTTGTCAGCCACAATCCCCCTATGTTTGCCTGCACTTCAGAAAAATAAATGCCGAACAAGAGGGGGCCCAAGACTGAGCCCTGTGGGACACCGCTCATGACCGGCTTAGAGTCTGACATGGCACCAGCAACTCTAACCCTGTGGGTTCTGTCCTTGAGCCAGTTTGCAACCCATCTTGTGACATATGGGTTTACATCTAAGCTGGTGAGCTTTTCTATGATGCCCGAGTGGGGTATTGTGTCGAACGCTTTTGCTAGGTCAAGGTAGGCTGTGTGAACTGCCTTACCCTCATCAATGGCCTTAGTGACTGTTTCAAAAACGTCGACCAAGTTCAAGAGGCAGGATCTGCCCTTGACAAAGCCAAATTGGGTAGGATCCAGTGTCTGTAGGTCCCCAACGTCTTTATTTATGAGTTCCATTATGATCCTCTCCATAGCTTTGCAGACAAGGCTCGTCAAGCTTATGGGGCGGTAATTTCCAGGGTCCGTAGAAGCACCGCCTTTGTGGAGTGGGACCACAGTTGCCGTACGCCATTCTTTGGGTACGTATCCTGTAGTAAGGCTAAGATTAAACAGCAGCCTTATGTGTGGGTTTAGTTCCTCATTGAGTTCGTGTAGCACACAGCCGGGGACACCGTCCGCTCCCATTGATGCTGTGTTTTTTGCTTTAGAGAGAGCAGCTCTCACCTGGGCATCCAGTGGCGTAAGTACGTTAGAAGCGCCCTGAGGCAAACTTTTGTGGGAACCCAAGCCATTGAGATGACCGAAGCCAAAGATATCACATATAGTCACATTCACTTGACCTATGACAGTGGCATAAAACACTGAAATCTGGAGACGTGCTATTTCAGCAAAAAGTAAAAAAAAAAAAAGCAATTATAAAACACTACATTATATAGATACCAGAATGTGAATTGTACCTCCATTGTTCAATCCTCCTCCTAGAATGACTTCTTGCGGGCTTTGTTATCAGCAAAACTATCAATGATCTTGTCAATGTCCACGTCTTCCAGGCGTCGGCTCTCAATCGACAGAATGGCTAAAGAACTAAGTCGAATCTCAGACATTGTACTACGCAAGAATGTCTTTATCAACTTCGAAAAACTTCTTTCAGCACTGGCAACTGTCACAGGAAGTGTCAGATACAGCAAACAAGCAGTGATTATATCCGGAAAGCTGGAAGATGATTCTGAATGAGTTATCAAGATGAATTCGGCCAAGTCCTTGATAGATTTCAGCACTGACAATGTGGCACTGAAAGTCATTTTGAACAGGAGCAGTTGGTCAGACAGCTCATCTGAAATGTCATCCGAGTACTCCGTGATCAGACTCTTCGACATCTTCAGCAGTTCATCATCATTCGTTTCAGTAATTGTCATAGGTTTCAAGCATGTGAAGACTTGGTCAGTATCCCACAGTGACTTGAATCGTGTTGTTATCTGGACAATGGCATAGTCGATGATTCTGTTGAACACTTCGACCTTATAGCGCTGTTCTGCTGACTCCAGTCTGCAGTCATTTGAAAGTTCATCATGAAACTTCTTGCCACGAGAAACCCTCTCTGAACTGTCAAACTCGGATGGCATGCTCCAACTTTGAGCTAGCTCCTTGGTCGAGAACAAAACAGTCTCCCAGTTGTTGCAAAGTTCACTCAGGTCCTTCAGTAGTGATTCCAACAGAACGCAAACAGATGTGACATTGGATTGTTGTGACTGCATTTTCTTGGAGATAATGTCTAGTGTTCCCAGAATGCGCGACAGTAAAACAATGTTCATCATTGATGAAAAGCGTTCAAAATATTTCTTCAGCGACGATGCCTCGCCTTTCTCATTACTGTCCTTGCCAGTCAGTGACAACACAGTCAACAGTTTCATCACATTGACAAACCAGCTGCGAAGAGCTATCAAGGCTTGATTCTGTGATGACCAACGTGTAGGACAAAGTTGCTTTAATGTAAGTGAGCAGCTACTATCTTTCTGTAAGCGATTCCATCTGCTAATAGCACTGAGGAATATATACAGCTTTTCCAGCATGTCAAAAAAGTTCCGAATGTCCTTCACATTCTTAACAGCATCGTTTATGACTAAATTTAATGCATGAGCACTGCAGTGAACATAACGGGCCTTTGGTGCTTTCTTTTTCATTAAAGCCTGGACACCCTTGTAAGCACCACTCATGTTGGCGGCTCCATCATATCCTTGACCATGACTCTTCTTCAGGTCAGTAACACTTTCAATTTCCTTTGTAATTACGGATGCCAAATCTTGACCCTTCTGGCTTTCAACATCGGTGAACCCCAAGGACGATTCCTGGATATGCAAGCTTACCGGCCTCCCTTTGTCATTCTTTTTGACAGTCACATACTGAAATATTTTGCTCAACTGATCCATCTTTGAGCAATCCACTGTTGTATCCATTATAAGAGATACAAAAGGTGCGTCGGCCATTTTGTCTGTGATCTGCTGCTTTACCTCTCTTGCTAGAATGTAAATTATTTCATTTTGAATCGACCCGCTCAAGTACTTGGTGGTTCCTTTTGGCTGCTTCAGCATGTTTTCCAAAACAGGATCGTACTTGGCAATTAAGTGAATGAATTCCAGGAAAAATCCTCGTGAGCCGGGCCTGTCGTTATCGGTGTAGCTGTCGTTTTCACGGTGACCTCGAAATGCGATGTTGCATTTTGACATGGTAATGATCAGATTCACTATGCGATCCAGAACACAGCGCCAGTACTTACGGTCTTGCATAATCTGTTTGTCGGTCAGGACATCGACAGTGACATTGTTCTTCCAATTAGTAAAAATCTGACAAGATTTTGCTTGGGTCGCTGAATTTTCATGTATCTGTATGGAACGCGACAAATTCTTCCAGTTACAAGTACTGTCAGTCCATGAATCACCAGTTCTTATCGGTGATGCAAACAGCCAACATGGAATGCAGTAGCACTTGTCACCAACAACCATGTTCTTCTGAAACTCAAGCCAGACTTCGTTTTGCATGTGTAGAAATGTTCTTGGAAGCTACGGCCTTTATTAAGACCTTCTGCCTGTTTCAGGAACGGACCAGGTGGCTGCAATGCACCACCCATCACAACAAATCTCTTTTCAAAAGCGCTTAATGTCTTGCTTCCAAAATATGCTCTGTCAGCAGAGGGCGGTAGCAATTCTGTTGAAGCACTTGATTCTGGTAGTTGAGCCTCATGTTTAGGAAAATTCTGTTCATTCAGGGCATCATCGGATTCGGAGTGAGTACTGGCATTATTCTGATCATCCTCTGGCTGCCGAATATCTTCGTTCGTTATCCCTTGTCCTTCTTCCCGCTGTTCCAAAGTCACACTACAAGACGCTTGTGGAGCAATAAAGTATGTGCTCAGTTTTGGTACTTTTTTCAGCAGTTTACTTTCTGCAACCTCTTTCTGTCTCTCTCGCTTTCTACGCTGAGCGCCACTAAGCTTTTTCTTGCCACCATCGCGGGAATTCATACTCATCCTTCTGTCTGGATGCAAAACAGTCAGAGCAACATACCACTATGCCAAATCAGCTGCTTTGTGAAAGAAAAATACTGTGTTACCACCATACATTTTACTACCAAGGTCCCTGTGCAAAACAGTCAGAGCAACATACCACTACGCCATATCAGCTGCTTTGTGAAAGTGAGGAAGACTGAAATTTAAATGGCTATCATTTAATGAATTCAGTTCTCACCATAGCTGTTAACTTCTTAGCACAAAACACCTGGACAAATGCAGTAATGAGGGAATACAGCCCTCAAACATATTCCGTGAATTCAGTTCTTGTCATAGCACAAAAAGCCTTGTCAACCTTAGCACAAAAAGCCTGGACGAAGCCAATAATGGGGGAATACAGTCTCAAAAATAGGGACACATTTCAAATATTCATCTTATAAACTTAGAAAATTGCTAGAATTAAACAAGATGTATTAGTTTGTTGTAATATTGCCTTTAACAAAAAAAATACTACTTAGCACCAACTAAAAAACAGCTTTTTTTTGCATATCTTCTATGCTGTCACTTTTATAGATTCTTGATATGCTTCAGCTTTCAACAACTGTGAATATAGAGGGTTATAATCATGTCTCTGATCATGACCAGCTTATTATCGATTCGAGATATGGATGCTAAGAAACTTGCCTCAATAACAAAGCTTGAGAGGTGAATGATTGTATCCATGCTGAGAATACATAACAAATGTTATGATCAGCGAGACCCAGTCATAATTCTTTATTGTCCACAGAGGTTTATCTGCTCAATGTAATACTAGTTACAGAAATGAAAAAAGTTTAGAAGCCCAGCATGTTTTACCAATTTTCTAAGAAAAATATTTAGTACTGCCGCATTAACAGCAGGAAGAAAGAGTCTCTTTAAAGAATGAATGACTTTAAAAAGCCGTTAGACATCTTGCCCATACCCACAGTTTGTTTATAAGTATGACAAAAGAAAGTATCTAACTTATTTAAAATCTGTTTTACCTTCCAGTGCTGTATACTGTCTCCAGCACTTGATCTTAACAGTGCTAAGATGTTTTTAACAAGCTTTTGCTCAGCACTGCTAAGAGCACGCCTAATGCTAAGCACTTTTTAAAGCTGCTTAACATGTTATCTTTTTCCTGATTTTGGTAAAAAATCATAGCATTCCATGCACTTCAGATAGATTTTTGTCAGGTTGTTCCTTTCCTACTTATTTGTACTCATAGAGAAAATATGAGATTCATACATAAATAATAATCTCCAAGATTAAATGGTCCATTTCTTACTTATTTTTATGGCAAGCTGGGTCCTGCTACAATACTAATCATTGATTATTTTGGAAATAAAGACCTTTTTCTGAAATAGTAAATACCTAATTCATTGTGTGTGTGTGTGTGTGTGTGTGTGTGTGTGTGTGTGTGTGTGTGTGTGTGTGTGTATGTGTGTGTGTGTGTGCAGTCTACCATAAAAGCATACATATTAAAAGTAAAGAAAGAAATTATCCAAAGACACTAATAAATGTAGGTTTTTATGACCAACATAATTGTCTACACTGTTTATTTACTTCCTAACTTATGACACAGAAACAGTGTTTTATTATTTTATTTCATTTATCTATTTACTTTTGTTGATCTGGAATACCCAGCTGGGAAGATTCCATCTTCAGTGAAGTCATAGGGTAAATAGCTCCATGTGCAAATAAAACATGCAGCTACTTGTAAATAAACTTTCATGTATGGTGTACATTGTTTCTGTATGCAGATATATTTCCAAAAGATTGAGCTATGATAATCATATCTTTCAACTCTTCAGATTTTTGCAGAATGTCCAGATTTCTACCTCATATTTTTGGTCTGTTCCTCATAAAAGTTTTTTTTTTTCTGACAAATCACTAAAGGTTAAAGTCACTAATAATGGCATACATTTGAGTTCTGGATGACTTTTTATCCTTCACAAAATGCATGCTAACATGAATCCTTTCATTCTAGTAATTTTCTAAGTTAATAAGAACAATATTTAAAATCTGTCCCTGTTCTTTGACCTTTGTCCCTCCTCTTATTTTAAGCATTGTCCAGATTGCTTGCACTAAGAGGTCGTAGGGTATAATGAAGACGATGCAATTTGTATGTACTTACTATTAAAGAAAAACGAGATATAATAGAAATGTAGCAGAGCAGTACAGTTCATATCTACTTACCAGAAGGCAAACTTTGTACTACACAGTAAATATAAAAATTAGATTTAATAGATGAAGGTTACATCAAAACAAAGGCACACAAGCTTATATTGTCACTGGGCTATCCCCTTCCCACAAATGACATGCTTAACAACTTTCATGAGTTGCTGTCAGCCTTAGTCCAAAATGATAATGTGATCCAGCTTTATTTACAACAAGTAAAGTCCAACAACATTATGGCACCAAGAGACAACTGGCCAGCATGCTCACCTGCTTATCTCCTTCACGAGCATTTGAGTAAGTTTCAACAACACCTCTGCACACAATCTTGGCTTTATGGTAGACTCGCACAGCAAACATATTAACAGCATGTCATAAACAGCTCACCATAAACCTGTTAACAAAATTTTCCTTTATACCCCTTTTAAACTGTTGCCCTTCCTTCTTTAGACTAATGAATATAATTCAAAACTACCTTAGAGTTCCACCTCCTAGCTCTTTTAATCATTTATTTGAGGAAGGTATATTTGTGGAAGTGACACTTCCACAAATATACCTTCCTCAAATAAATGATACGTCCTTCCTATTCTAAAGGAATATGTGGTGTAATTGCCCACTACCACCAAACCCATAGCTATAGGTCCAATTCCACTCCCATCCCTTTCTAACAACCAACCAATAGGTGTGTAAAAAAAAAAATAATGCTCAACTTTCCCCTGTGAACTTCACAAGTGAGAAATGACCCCCCCAACATACACACACACACACACACACACACACACACACACACACACACACACACACACACACACACACACACACACCTGACCAAGCAAACTCAGCGATCAACACACAGCCCTTCACCTAACTAGCCCAGCGACCGACCGAACAGCAAGCCACAGACTGATCTGCAAGACCAAGCGACCGACCGAACAGCAAGCAAACTACAGACTGATCCACGCACCCGAACAAACAGACCGATCCACGAAGAAGCGACTGAACAACAGCAAGCAAGCCCACAATCCAAACACCTACCTGAAGCCGAAGAGCGCACTGAAAAAGTCTCGTGAGAGCAGCTCAGTCCTCCTCATTGGTCCTGACTGCGGCTGAAGCAGTCCGGACCTCCTCTGTTCTCCATGTCCATGTGTCCATATCAGGACTGCTGGTAAGGCAGTCTGGGATCGCTCACTGTTTTTATGTTTTACAGATTTTTTTTTTTTTGTTATTTTATAAGTGGGAGGGCTGCAGTCCGATAGGACGAGCCGCCCCTGCCCAAAGTGCCCCCTGCCGCTTGTCGCCCTGAGGCAATTGTCTCACTTTGCCTCTCGTAGTTACGCCACTGTGGGCATCTGAGATGTTTGGGAGGCTAGACGCTGGTGGGATAGATATTTCTCCTTTTGGGGGGGAGGGATGGGAGAAATTTGCACTGAACCTGTCTGCCAATATGTTGGCAATGTCTGTGGGTTCAGTGATTTTTGTATCATTTTGGACTAATTCTGAGCATATCTGGGAGTTTCCACCCAGGTTTCTAACATAGCTAAAGAAGGCCTTATGATTGTCTTTTGTGTCATTAGCGATTTTTCTCTCAAAGTTGGCCTTGGATGATTTTATGAGTGATCGTAGTTTTTTGCTAGTAGTGATCAGAGATGCCTTCCCTTTTAGGGATTTTTCTCTGTCATGTAGTAGCTTTCTCCTCTTGTTGTAGAGTTTGTTTATGGCTGGGGTCCACCAGACCGGCACCTGCCTTTGGTGGAAAGGGTCTTGATTTTATTAGGGATTGCTTGATCCATACATTCCTGGAGGTGCTCGTAGAAGGCATTTGTAAGGGTTTCAGCAGCGTGGGTTGTGATTTCCACTGGCTCGGGGGCCTTGAAGGATACCACTCCAGTCTTAAGAAGTGTGAAGTTTGCTTTTGAGAAGTTCTTCACTGTGGTCTTTTTTGCTGGGGTTGGGGGCGGGATGTGGATCTCCAGTGAGATTAATTTATGGTCTGATCTCACCAATGAGGGATATACTTCCGGTGTGGAGCATTTTGTCCCCATGTTTGTGATGATCAGGTCTAGTATATTTTCTCCTCTTTTTTCTCCTCAGTTTAAGAATGAGATACAATCCAGTCCTGCTGCTTAACTGCAACTGTTAGAATAAACAGCAGTGACATTGCTTCCTTACTCTTTGGTTATTTGTGCTTATTTAAATAAATATAATGTTCATTTCCACTGCTGAAGTATGAAATGGGTATTCATGTGCTTTCTCGGCCTTGAAACTGTTCCAGTACAGTGACTGAAAAAAATGTAATCTCACATTTAAAAGTGGTAAGGAGCTGCTGGCAGTGTAAGGGCTATCTTTAAAAGATTCAAAAGAAATATACATATTTTTCAAATAATTTATCATTGTGCAGATTTTTAACTAAAGCAAAGAAGAAATTCCAAGTTTTTCATTTACCTGTTAGTATTACAACACTAAATGAGCATGCAGTTTAAGAATGAGATACAATCCAGTCCTGCTGCTTAACTGCAACTGTTAGAATAAACAGCAGTGACATTGCTTCCTTAACTAAAACACTAAACTGCAAAAGACAACAGTGATCAATTTTACCACCCTACTCATGCAGCCATGTGAGATATTTTGTAATAATAAGTATGATTTTGCAGGGTGGTTCAATCTCTTGCTCAATGCAAATTCTCTAGTTTCACTTTTATTTTCCAATTACAATTAAGACTCTTATTTGTAGAGTTTGAGTTAGTTAGACGTTGCCCATTCGATTCTCAGTTAGAGCGTCTAATGTGTAACGACATGCGTGAATGGGCGTTGCTTCGTTGAAGGTTGTGCATTAGGCCCGGCAAGCCAGTACGTAAAAATCTACTCTCAATCATTAGTGGACCGGAGTTCCGCTGTGGCGACCCCTAACCGGGAAAAGCCGAAAGACACAAACAAACAAACAATTTGTAGAGTTTGAGTTATTTTATAATTTCATTACATTTTACAGAGTTTCACTTAACTACTAAGTTTTTGGCAATATTTAATAGAAAATTATAATTAGTTTTCAACTAAATATTAGAACATCTGCTATTTTGATGTCTTGTACTCCCTACTGAGAGCAGCAGTACAGAACTTGCTAGATTTAGACTGTCGTGCGAGTATCTGGGAAGACTAAGCAGAATATGCTTTCAGACTGGCATGCTATGATACTTGAAACAGTTGAGGGAATAAACAAATAATTTTGGTGAGTTTAAGACTTTTTACAATGTGTCTAAACAGATATATCTTTTTATTTGGGGGTTAAAATGTCATAGCTGGGATAAAACTGGTGATTAGTGTGTTTGCTCTCTAGGCATGGTTATTATAAGAAGGCACTTGAAGGCTCGGTCTTGGGGGACACTGGTATGCCATTAGGATGGAACATGAGTCATGGATGCTGTTTGTAAGAAAGATGAGTGTGTAGACATTAAATATGGTTATTTTGCCCTTGTTTGGCAGCTATGCCCATGAGGTTTTTACTCCTTGTGTTTTTGTAGTAGAGTACGGTATATGACTACATGCTTGGATGAAATGATTTGAAATAGCCTTTAGGAGGTGACAGAGACGACAGACAGGGCTAAGGTGTGGGTTTTCAGAATCTGTGTGAGGGCAATAGGTTGCCATTGGATTGTCTATAAGCTGATAGAGGGTAAATAAGTATGTTGGAAGGAGTCACCTTTTAATTGTCAATTATGAAGATTTAGTACTGAATGTATATTTAGTTGAGTTTTTTTTTCTTTTTTTTTTTTGTAATTAGAGTGTCTGGATTCTAGTAAAATAGGTTAGATCTATTCTGAATACTGTGATTTGTTTTCTTTACCTTATGTTTTACTTGTATTCTGTTTTTAACTACATATTAAAACTTGAAAAGAGACCACATCTCTGTCTCTTGTGCCCTTCTAAACCCACACCCTCACATAGCAACACTAAACCCTCATATGCGGAGGCCCTTAACAGTAACCTGCCCAAGCAACAAGGACCTCTGAAGCTGAAATGCAAACAAACACCAATCACAACTAAAGTGCCACATAGCTCACAACACCAGTGTGCCACCCAACAACAGCCCTTAAGGCAAGACATACCCAACACTTTAGTCACAGGTGACTCTATAGTCAGGCACACTGATGTTCCACTCTCCAGGCTGAACAAGGAGAAAATTACAGTCAGCTGCCTGTCAGGTGCCAGGATCCACCACATAAAGCATGCACTCAAGTTACTGCACAACAAGTATAAATATGACTCTGTCATTGTCCATGTTGGAGTGAATGACTTGAGATGTACCTCCCTGGACTACATGAAAAGAGACATGGAAAAGCTCTCAGATCATGTGGCCCAGGCAGGTATGACCCTAGCCCTGAGTAGCATCCTGCCTTTGCTCAGAATGATACCAAAGTACAAGGACAAATGATTGACTTCAACAATTGGCTAAGCTTCTGGTGTCATTCAAAGGGGATCCAGTATCTGTCTGCCTGGGACAACATGATCAACAGACCACAATGCATTGCCAGAGATGGTCTGCACCTGTTGCCCCTGGGATTCAGGTTACTGGCTAAGACTCTTGCCACCCCTACAGTGCCTTTTTTAGGCAAAGTTCAAAGGACAAAACCACCACTGTAACAGGTACAAGCATGCAAAATCGGAAGGTAATGCTACTCAATGCTAGAAGTCTAAACCTCAAAATGCACTCTCTCAAGGTACTCCTAAAAATGGAGAACATCGATATCTGTGCTGTAACTGAGACTTGGTTCAAGGCTCCAGAGAGCACCCCTGCAATACCAGGCTACAACTCTTACCACACTTTTCGGCCACCAAACCAGGACCGAAATACTAAAGGCAGAGGAGTGTCCATATTCAGCAAGGATATTCACACCATCAGGCTAGTTGCCCAACACAATGTATCTGAAATTCTCCAGGTGCAACTAACACTAGGTAAGACTACAATCCAAATTGTAGCTTGCTAAAGATCCTCCACCATGCCCCAAGATTCTCACTACACCTTTCTAAACATACTGGAAAATATTAAGATTCAACCAAATACCCTAATACTGGGTGATTTCAACTACCCTGCCATTAACTGGGAAAACTACTCATGTACCAGCACCTTTGCCCAACGGTTCTTGGAATTCATAAATTCCAATGCCCTGGATCAGCTAATCCATAGTCCCACCAGGGGCTCCAATATCCTAGACCTGGTCATTACCAACATGGGAAATTCATGCTCCACACCTATGGTCACCCCCTCGTTGGTCAGGTCTGACCATATGCTAATTACCCTTGACATCCACATCCCTCCCCCACCCCCCAGTAAGGAAACCTCCGTAAAAAACTTCTCCAAAGCCAACTTTATGCTGCTCAAGTTAGAAGTGACAAACTTCATGACACCCATGCAGACGGGAACAGAAATTTTGACTGCTGAATCCTACACTAAGGCACTGTACGAGCACATCCATTCATGCATGAAGCATGCCATCCCAAATAGAACCAAGGTGCTTTCCTCCAAAAAAAGGAAGCCAATCTGGTGGTCCCCTGCCATAAACAAACTTTACAACAAAAGGAAGAAACTGTTGCAGAAAAGAGGAAAATCCCAGGATGCAAAAAACTCCCTTACTAGGGTTGGGAGGGTGGCTTACTGGTTAGGGTGTTTGCCTTACAAACACAAGGTGCAGGGTTTGAGTCTCACAAGGGATAATTGGCTAGGCTTAAAATGGCTCGCAAGGGCAGTTAGCTTAGTACTAACCTATGAACTATGAACTATGAACTGAGTAAGAAGCTGAGATCCCTCATAAAATCTTCCAAAGCTAGTTACAAAAATATAACTGCCAAAGATTACAAAGACAACCACAAGGCATTCTTTAGCTGTGCCAAGAATCTAAATGCCAATGCTCAGATCTGCCAATATCCTGGCAAATCGCTTCAGTGCCAACTTCACCCCTCTCTCACCCCCTAAAGGGCCCATCTCAATACCGAAATATTGACACATTCTGGTAATAACAGCCACACAGGTAAAAAAAACACTCTCCAAAGCTAAGAATACAGCATCCATAGGACCGGGTGACATCCCGGGCTGTGTACTACATGAACTACAAAATGAACTGGCACCTCACCTAAGTGTCATGTTTAATCATAGCCTCACCTCAGGCTTCGTGCCTACTAAGTGGTGCTCAGTTACAGTTGTCCCACTCCACAAGGGGGGATCCACCTTAGATCCTGGGAACTACCGCCCCATCAGTCTGACAAGCCTGATCTGCAAGGCCATGGAATGTTTTATCATGGAACTTATAAACAAAGAAATTGGCAACCTTCAAACACTGTCTCCTGAACCTGACTGACTTCTTTGAATCAGTCTCCAGAGCAGTAGATGAGGGTAAGGCAGTCCACACTGCCTATATGGACCTCGCCAAGGCCTTCGACACCATCCCCCACTCTGGAATCATGGATAAACTTACTAAGCTGGGCATTAATCCCTACATCACTCGATGGATTGCCAACTTGCTTACTGACAGAACCCACACTGTAAAAGTAGCCTACTCCAAATCCAACTCCAGACAAGTAACAAGTGGAGTACCTCAGGACTGATCCCAGGACTGCTCTTGTTTGGCATCTACTTCTCTGAAGTGCAGGCCAACACTAAGGGACTCTGGCTAACAAATTTCACATATGACTGAAAACTGGGAGCCATTATTGAATCCCCAAATTATGTGGATATTCTACAAAAGGTCCTTAGAGAAACAGATGCTTGGTGCCAGAGCTATAGGCTCAAGGTCAATGCTAAGAAATGTATAGTTATCCTCTTTGGGAAAAACATATACCCATGAATTACCACATAGGTGACTCTACACTAAACACCGAAAGTGTGATAAGAGACTTAGGAACACAGGTGGACAGTGGTCTCACCTTTGATAACCACAACAGTCAGGAAATCCTTCTATGTGGCACACCTCATCACTAAGGGCTTTTCATCCAGAAAAAAGGAGGTCATTGTCCCACTGTACTCGTCCCTCATTAGACCCATTATAGAACACAATGCCCAGTTTGATAGGTACCTCTCAAGACATCTGCAACAACTGGAAAGGCCACAGAAATAACTCACTAAAAGAATCACAGGCCTAAAGCAGATGCCCTATGCTGACTGTCTAATGAAACTCCAGCTATACTTTGCTGCATATCATCTACTCAGAGGCGATCTCTGCTTAATATACAAGGCCATGTCAAACTCAGAGCTGTTGGACATGCTACACTTAAAGAAATCCCAATCCCTCAGAGCCACACACTCCAGGGATCTAAGCCTTGTCATCACAATGAACAAAACATGATGGAGGGATAGGTTCCTGACCAAGAGACTCCCCAGACTCTGGGATAGACTGCCCTTACATGTCAAGGAGAGCGCCTCTTTGGCCCTCTTCAAAAGGAACCTTGATGACTGGATGAGAGATAGGAAATTCACCCTGGGGATCACGTCAGTTGCCCTGCTAGACAGGGGTCCAGGAATGTAAATATTGTGGGAAGAAATAGTCAGGGAATTGTTATGGCTAGGCTTGTATAGGCCCTAGGGCCAATAGCCTAGTACCAACCTATGAACTACACAATCCTGTTTCTATTAGGATTCCTCAGTGCAGTATAGAGGAGCGATTCAAAGACAGCTGGAGCACTTCTCTGTGATGAAGCCCTGGCAAGCAGTTTTACAGCAGTCTTGCTGAATATTGCTACAAGTAAATGTGGCAGTTCAAGGGGATGACTAATGTAAGCTAGCCATGTGCTCTGCCCCTGAGCTGTACACTGTGAATGAAATAGCATGGCAGAGCAATTCAGCGAAAAGCTCTACTCTACTACTTTGGAGCAAGGCAGTGTGAATGTACACCCACTGCTGTGTTTAGCAGGACCAACGCTGTTACTGCTGCAGTAGGAAAGTACAGTGTGCATGCGTTTGTTTGTATGAGTGAGACTGTAAGGGGTTATTTGTGTTTGTGTGACTGTCCTGGTGCCTGCGTGAATGTGTGACAGAATGTATGTGTGCATGTGTCTATAGGTGGTTATGATGGAGAAATACTTAAAACAGTTGTTCCAAATGCATTAAATGTCTAATTCAGAGACATGGAAGTGAGCTGCTAATTAGCTTTCTCTCAGTTCATTCACTGAATCACTTTTCAGTGTAGCACTAAAAGAGCTATGCAGCAAAGAACTGACAGGACTATGGTTTTAGTTTCTTGGAATATTCCCCACAGGCTCAAGCTAAGTAATCATCCAGATATAATATATGTCTGTATCTTGCAAACTGGTATGAAGTTATTAAGATCCAGTGTTGTATGTCAGACATGAATATTCAGGGGGACGGTGGACCCCAGTCTGACTGGTACTAGCTTAGTCACTCATAAAACTAATCTCTACTCACACCCTTCCACATTGATAATATTGGATCCTATAACTGTACAACTATCCCCCTCATTGTTGTTTGGAAAACAAAAGATCAACATGTATAATCAGTAATTCATATAAAACTGATTAGAAAAAAAGGCTCAAAGGATGCAATATGTAAATCAGAATTATTAAAAGTGAATAATAAATCTATATTTTTATATAATAATAATAAATATAAATTACATCTGGATAATTTCCGATCCTGAAGAAAATACAAGCTGCGATACCTCTGATAAAACTATAGCTGCTCGGTACTAAATTCCCAAATCCCACAAATCAGCCACTACTTCAACTATGTGGTCTGTCAATTTTTTGTGAAGCATCTGTGACAGCGATGTTACTTTTGTGGAACATGTTGTAATTTTGACCATATGTTTTATTTGACAGTTCATACCAGAACAAAGCATTAAGTCATGTAACATCAATTTTAATTTAACAATACACAAATGTGTTTTAATAGAGACCTTCTAACAATTTGGTATGCATTTGGTTTAGCACAATCATTCTACTGGACAGTTCCTGATACACACAAATCTCATTACAGAAAATGAATTACATTTAGATTGGTAAGGGAAATGGAATGTTGCTTTCTTTTCATCTAGCCATCCTGAATGGACCATATTTTAAGCATCTGCAGCTCTGTGTTTTGTTCAGTATTGTAGGTATGGCCTTTCTGGTATCTTATGCAACATTATGAGATACAGTCTAGGAATCTTTACAAATTTGTGATTTGTGGATAATGTACTTTTTTAGAATTGCGTCTACTATTTTAGCACAGGGGTATGTAATAGAGTTCTGTCCATCTACAAGTGGCCTCATTGGTGGATTGTTTATGCTTTTATGGACGTTTGGTATAACAAATAACATTGGCATCCTGGGGGCTGGCATAGTCATCAAGTTAAACATATGAACATCAATTTTTGCTTCAATAAAGAGATCATTTATATAGCATTTAATACATTGGTAAGCTATATTAAGCTGATTGAGTGAGATATGTTGATATGGATCCCCTTCCAGGATCTGTTTTATCCTATCTACATATTCATTAGTGTCCATAATGACTAAGCCACCTCCCCTTATCTGGTTTAGTCAGTCTAACTGCGGAGGATTGTAACAAGTTCAAAGCTTGCCATTCCACTTTGCTAACATTATTAACACAGCTCTCATTGGTACTGGCAGATTTACACCTGTTAGAACCAACCAGGGAATTACTAAGGTCCAACTCACACACTCGTTTAAACAAGTTTAAGACTAGGTGGACAGACTTAACAAAGGAAAGTTGCAAAATGCCCTTGCGAAGCACATTTCAGTTGAGAAGGAACATTATTTTAAATTCCATGTAACTGACCAGATTGTTCCTGATAGTAGAGGAGGCCCTTATTCCTTAAAACTAGAAGAACTTGAACTATACTGGCAAATCCATCTGAATGCCTACTTTTACCCACGCATAAATGATGCATGCTCAATTTTATGTCTTTCTTAAACTTAGAAGTTTAGTTAGATAATAGGTAATTACATATACATATTTAAAAAAAACACTTGTATTTATTTTAATACATATATATATATATAATTTTTATTATGTTTTATTTTTGAACTGCTTTGTGGTTACATATTCATTATTTATGTTGAATGGACATTTAACCAAGGTAGTGTTGTTTGGCTTGAGTGTGTATGAAGTGGGGGAGGAGTATAATGAGTATCTGTATTTTCATTGGCTGGGTATTGAACACATGATGTATGCTTAAGGTTTTTAAATGTGTTGAATTTAGTTCTGTTTTTATCTGAAAAAGTTTGGCTATTTGGACTAAACGAAAATCACTTAATAAACACTTGGTTGGAATGTTCTGTTCTTTGGCACCATTTTTTTGTTTTTATATACTTATTTTGTTGGTATCTGCTTTCTGTTTCTCACTTTGTTTGGCTGGTATTGCACCTGAAGACATGAAAAGCTTATTGTTATTTTCTTCCCAACACTCCAACGGAGATATTGGCAACCTAACAGCAGTAGTAGAACTTCTCTCTCAGCGAGTGGAGAACTTAACTACCCACCTGGATCCCTTGACAGTAATAAACATCAACCTTATTTCCATCCTCAGGCACACAGTAGAATGGTGGTGCAGGAGCCTAATGGATTAAATCAGGTTTCCTTACTTTCTAGCAGGATGGAACATAGAACAGAGGTTATTACACAGAATAACACCAAATTATTACCTGCAATGAGGTCTAGTAATGTGGACTCAGCGAGTATCCTAGTGGTGGACCACAACTCTGCTTTAACCTCGGGGCTTATTGGGGTCCCTGACTTGACTGGTTGGCTGAATGGATTGTTACAATTTGCATAACATTCAAACAGCACTATACAGGGACACTCGGCTGGAGCTAATAGCAGTAACAACAATAATACAGTTTCTAATTTAAGAATTCTGGACCATAAACTACTTAAATCTAAGAAACTTCAGCTGGAAAATAAATACTTCCTTAAGACTACGCTTGGTACCTAGGGCTCTATGTATCTGATAGCAACTTACAGGGTTGTAAGCAGATTCAGCTTTCCATATGAACTTGCTCAAATTATTTAATAAACAAGGTTTTGAGCTATTAGAACTGAGGATCACATATTACCAAATACAGATTGACCATATCATTCATGAAGTGGCTGATCTGGATAATATGAATAAAGTTGACAGTGATTTTGGTTGCTACCGGTTTGATTATAATAGGATCTTCACCAGTATTGGTCAACATCTTCAAAAACTGAAAAACACTAAATTAAAAAAACTTGAACGAGACCCCGTTGAATATGATAATGGTCTCGCTTATCCCCGCTCACCACCTTCACAAACTTGGCAGCTTATTGGTAGATCCACAGCACAATGGCTAAATCAAGGCAGGAACAGGGAGAGTGATGTCATGGACACACCAGCAGCAAGTTTGAGTGTACCTAGTAACAGCGAACAAGGAGAGGCATCTCCAGTAAGACAGAGTGAAAAGATTGAGAATACCAATTCAAATCATGCCAATATGAACCTTAACAACCAGCAACCAAATTTTTACAACAGAACAATAGGCACTACTATGAGACAGCAGACTCAATCACAACACACGAAGAACAGCCAGAAAGGGTACAAACACAGGAGGTAATGGCTGAGCTTAATAGTGACATGACAGTAAATGCCAATACTTGCAATATTATTACAAATAGTACTGGTTACTTTAAAATCTTTAATTTTTCTACAATTTATGTTGAACCAGCTTTTGTGGAGTTACTAGCTAAAGGCCTCACAGCAGGTGAATTTAGCTAAAACAGTTATGGACATTAAATGTTTTACCAGGAAATTGAATTTAACAACTTTGTTGGGTAATAATAATATTTCTGATGTAGAATATAAAGATTTGAGCGCATTTAACCCTCCTGTCTACCTAGTCTTAAACTTGTTTGAACGAGTGTGTGAGTTGGACCTTAGTAATTCCCTGGCTGGTTCTAACAGGTGTAAATCTGCCAGTACCAATGAGAGCTGTGTTAATAATGTTAGCAAAGTGGAATGTCAAGCTTTGAACTTGTCATGATCATCCGCAGTTAGAGTGACTAAATACAACTTTAACATCAGCACTTGTTTTCAGCATCACATGACTTGTTTACTATTTAAGAAGCATTGTTTTAAGTGTGAATTGTATCTAAGGAAGTTTTAAAGTGATTAAAACAAAAGCGCTCATACTTTTATTAAAGTGGTTTTATTTTTAGTGGTTTTGCTTTGGTATACTCTGCTTGGCTACGGTTCTTCATGAATTTAAGTTTGGTTCTTTGTTTTGTTTTTTTGGAGTATATGTTAATGGTGTTGGAGGAAGCATTTTACATCCAGAATATAAGACACACACACACACACACACACACACACACACACACACACACACACACACACACACACACACACACACACACACACACACACACTTCCAAAAATGCATGTTAATGCAAAACATTTAAAAAATATGTTCCTATTTTGAGCCTCTGTCCCCTGTTTATTTTAGATGTATCCAGATACCTTGATCTAAGAGCATACCTCTGAACTGTACAGATTTTTACAGAATGTCCAGATTTTTGTCTCATATTTTGGTCTGTTCCTCATTAAAATAAATCACTGGGATGATCTAAAGATTAAAGTTGCTAAATAATGACATGTATTTGAGTTTCAGACTTTGTGACCTGCAGAAAATGCATGCTAATACAAATCCTGTTATTCTAGCAACTTTCTAAGTTTATAAGAGCAATATTTAAAATGTGCCCTTATTCATCTCCATTTGCCCCCTCATTATGTCAGGCTTTGTCCAGATTTCTTGTGCTAAGAAGGTGAGATGTATGTTTAAGAGTTTGAGTGGCACGCAAACCCCATAACTGCTGCTCCTGCTGCCACGGGATCACTCGATCGCTCTCACACTTCTCTCTCTCTCTCTCTTTCTCTCTCTCACACACACACACACACACACACACACACACACACACACACACACACACACACACACACACACACACACACACACACAGATAGTCCCTTCTGCTTTCATGCACACATTCACTCACACATGCAGACAGAAACATAAACATGTATACACACAGGTACGCATCCACATACACACGTTTTTTTCTGTTTCACTGAATAGCTCTCTCTTACTCTCATGCACGCATACACTGTCTCTCACACACATACGCACACATGCGCACACACACACACACACACACACACACACACACACACACACACACACACTTTATTTTACATTTTTTTCTTTCTTATTTTACAATCATTAAACAGCAAAAGTACTGCTTAGCTAGTGTAAAATAATGGTGGCCATTATATTTTTTTCAGTCCAAGCTCCACAGCAGCTTAATATGCTGTTGTGAAATGGCAGACTCATTTTTCATCAGGCATTACCTGAAGGTTAACACCCTGCTGGAGAACATTTATCCTCCATCAGAATGCAATCTATAGATCGTCCATTCTCTAAGCTACAGTCAACACATTAAGTATTAATTTTGTAATATTGCATAAACAGCTAATGATATGTCAGTGATCATTCAAGCAACACACATACTGCAGAAAGCATTTTCTTCATACAGCTGTGATCTTTCATATGAAGCTAAGCAGTTGTGTCTGTGCCACTTGATTTTTGAGATATTTTCCTCTACTAAGAGGCGATCTCTGCTTGACTTACAAAGCCATGTCTGAACCAGCTCTGTTAGAAATGGTACATCTAAAGAAATCCCAATCCATTTGCACCACATGCTCCTGAGACCTCAACCTCATTACCACAATCAACAGAACATACTGGAGGGACAGGTTCATAACCCAGAGACTGCCTATGCTATGGTATAGACTTCCCATACATGTCAAGCAGAGCAACTCACTGGCCCGCTTCAAGAGAAATCTTGATGAGTGGATGAGAAATAGAAAATTCACCCCTGGGATCACTTCAGTGGCTGTACTTGATAGAGGCACTGGGAACTAATGTCGGGTGGCACAATGCCAGGGCACATTCTATGGGCTAGGCTTGTAAAGGCTCCAGGGCCATTAGCCTAGTACACACCTATGAACCTATGAAGATTGTTACAATCCAAACAAATAGAATACAAATAATATTTATTATCTTTTTAGATGCACTAGACAGAGGTCAAATATCAGTGTAGTTGCATTTGCCATTATGTTAGCATTAAGACAAAAATCTTCTAATACTACCTGTGTGGTATGGTTTTGGAATTATTAATGCAAACATGAACAAGTAATATTTGACACCTAGAGGCATCAGTAGGAGTTAACTGCAGAAGTGCTTGGAGACTAAGCTGTAATGAGTTATTACCAGTTTCCATAGGAAATTCTGACAATCTACTACCTTTGTATCACTTTTTCCTTACTTTAATGGCTTTAATCACTTCTTCTGGAATCCCATGGATTTACATAATAATATGGTTTCATCAAATTATTGTAACACATTTATCTTTCTCTGTATCATAATTTTTTTATTTTCCATATTAATATTTTTCTTGATAATATTTCTTCACAATTTTTACTTTTTCCATACACATATTATTTTTTTCTTTTTTCTTATTCTCATCATTCCCCTGAATTTTTTTGTATTTATATTTAAACATTTCCAGTTTCAAGAAGAATAGGAGAATATTGCAATGCCCTGGCCAAATTTCCTCAAGTAGTAGTATAAAATACCAGCACGGGTCACCCCTGAAAAAAGGCCAATAGCCTAGTGAGATTAACCTGGTCAACAAATGGTAAATTAATACAAACATAAATAAATAAATAAATAAATAAATGAAACATTACAGACCAATATTGTTGATGCAGATCGATCTTAAGATTTTTGCAAAAATTAATTTTAGACATCCTGAAGGAATTATACCTACTATAATTAAGAAAAAACATTTAGGTTCCATCAAGGGGAAGCAGGGTGGTCCTGATACAACGTGGTCTTAGTTTAACAAGAAAATTAATTTGTCAGAAGTTTAACATACCCATTGGGGCTCTTCTTGTTGACTTGCAAAAGGCTTTCAATTCTATCTAATTTCTGATCTGTTAGAGTTTGGAAGTCTCCCTGCATTTGTAGGAAAATCGTGCATGTATCTTTTAGAGGATTTGGTTTATCAGATATTCATTTATATTCATATTGCCATAGGGTGGTACTTTTCTAGGGCCAGAACTACACAGATTTCTCCCTACAATACTTGTGGCAAGTGGTCAAAAATACCACCATCCTGCAAGATAAAGGACTTGGGTGGAACTGAATTTTGGTTTGAGGTTTGGTTACTGAGGAGATCCAGACATGTGTTTATGGAATAATCCATTTAGTCAGCTAGAAGCAAAGTTTTTATTTTGGAAAGAATGAAAAACAGAGGATGTGCTTCATATAAAAGATGTCTTAAATGCATCTGCTCCTTTGGTGACACTAATCACAGATTTTCCCATTTACATGCACACTGGTGGCATTTTTTTCAGATGAGAGCTTGCTTGTGTTCCATGGCTATGAGGCAAAGACTGGTCTGAAGTGAGAAGGTACTTACATAGACTTCTTTGATTTCTAAAGCTAATACTGGCAGTCAGCAGTGAAAGCTGAAGCCTTTGTATAACTTGGTGTTAGATGACACTGTTTCTCAGCCTACTGTTTTGTTACATAAGTGAAAGAGTTAATTAGGTAATGCTCTGATGCTTAGTGGATGGCAGGAGTGCTATATTTAGCTGAATAAGTTGCCAAGGCCCCCTTGGAAGATTTACTCTGACTAAAATGTACTATTTGTGGCATCAAACTCCTTTTCAGTTGTATACAGTCATGGATTGTTTAAGGATAGTCAGTGTCAGTACTGTGAGCAAGAGGGTGATGACTATTTTCACTTCATATGGAAATGTGTGGTTAGACATATGTTGTCACACTTTATCACTTGTATTGAGTTGGCATCCCAAACAATATCCCCCTACCCTCCGACTTCAAACAGTGGCTATCTGTCATCAGTGGTTTTAGAGGATCAGTTAGTCAAAATGAAATTGCATTATCCAAAGTGACTTCCACATTTATTTCACTCCTGTTTCAATTTTGAAAGTCTTACCTGGCTGACTGGGTATCCAACACACATAGGTTTAGTCATAAGCCTAGTTCGGGTTTGTGAAAGGCAGACCATGCCTCCTTAACCTGATTGACTTCTTTGAGGCAGTCACCAAAGCCGTAGATGAGGGTAAGGTGGTTCATACAGCCTATCTTGACCTCGCCAAGGCTTTCAACACCATCCCCCATTCTGGAATTATAGCTAAACTCACTAAACTAGGTATAAATCCCTACATCACAAGATGGGTTGCCAACTGACTCACTGACAGAACCCACACTGTAAAAGTTGCAGACTCCAAATCTGACCTCAAAGCAGTGACAAGTGGAGTACCTCAGGGTTCCGTCCTGGGACCGCTTCTGTTTGGTATCTACTACTCTGAAGTACAGGCTAACACAGAAGGCCTCTGGCTAACGAAGTTCGCAGATGACTGCAAACTAGGAGCCATAGTCAAGTCCCAAAATGATGTGGACATCCTACAGAAGGGCCTTGCTGAGACAGATGCCTGGTGTCAGAGCCATGGCCTCAAGCTCAATGCCAAAAAGTGCAGTGTCATCCCCTTTGGTAAAAACTCTGCACCCATGAACTACCACATAGACAGAAATCTACTTAACACCGAATGTGTGATAAGAGACCTTGGGACACAGGTGGACAGTAGTCTCCCCTTTGATAGTCACATCACCACAGTAGTCAGGAAGTCCTTCTACATGGCACACCTCATCATAAAAGGGTTCTCATCCAGGAAAAAAAGACCCATTAGACCCATTATAGAGTACAACGCCCCTTTTGGAATGTACCTCACAAGACATCTGCAGTAGCCGGAAAGGCCACAGAAGTTCCTCACAAAGAGGATTACTGGCCTCAAACAAATGCTCTACACTGACCGTCTCAAAAAACTCCAGCTTTACTCCATAGCATATTGCCTATTCTGAGGTGATCTCTGCCTAACATACAAAGCTATGTCAAACTCAGAGCTGTTGGACATGCTACACCAAAAGAAATCACAATCCCTCCAAGCTACACGCTCTAGGGACTTAAACCTTGTCACCACAATAAACAGGACATGCTGGAGGGATAGATTCCTGTCCCAGAGGCTTCCCATACTCTGGAACAGGCTACCCATCTATGTCAAGCAAAGTTCTTCATTAGCACTCTTCAAGAAAAATCTTGATGAGTGGATGGGAGATAGGAAATACACCCCAGGGATCACTTCTGTGGCTCTGCTCGACAGTGGCACAGGAAAATAACTTTCTTGGGTGGCATAAGCCAGGGAACTTTGTTGGCTAATACTTGGGCCAATAGCCTAGTACCTACTTATGAACTTATGAACCTATGAACTATGAAAAGGTGGAATCAACACTGGTATTTATTACTGCATTACATTGGCTAGGTTAATAATTATATAAGGAATTTGTGTGATATGTATGCTGCTTTTTCTTATAACTGTCCATGGCTCATTGTGGGATTAATATGCTACTTCTTGGGGTAGCATGCCTTCCTTAAAGACTTTTACCTCCTTATGTAAGCCTAATAATGTGTTATTTAAATTTTGCTATAAGTTTTTTTTCTGTACTGATGAAATGTCTGTGTTTATAAAGAGATTGTTTTTAAAATATTTGCTTCTGAAGCTCAGTATTCAATACACAGTATGCCAGTCAAAGCAGACAAAATGGTTACCTTTCTCTGAATATCAGCAGCGGTCATTGTAGGTAAGACTTGTGTTCCTCAAAAAAAAAGGTAAGTAGTGGTTTGTTGTCCATCACAGCACTTAATTTGTTTCATCTCAGATACTAGCTGAACTTATGTTTAACTCCAACATTTAGGGCTAATATCACTGAGAATGTTTCTTTTTGCAGGGACCAGGGTTTGATAATCATATACAACTGGAAGGTAAGTCTTCAATGGGCAAAGTATGCTAAATCACAGCTAATCTAAACCATCTCAAATTGAAATGAGAGGCAAACTCTTGAAGTGATATAGAACACATGATAGAATCCTCTTACAACTCAAATTGAGCTACAAAAATCTCCAACCTCCTGTTCAGTGAAGTCAGAAGACTGAAATACTCTGCTTCCCAAATTGGAATATGCCCTGCCTATATTAGTTCTGAATTCTGACCGAGTGCTAGTCTGCTACAGGCAACTGCAAAAAGATATACACATTTTATTTACTAGTAGATAACAGAATACATAATTGTTTCCATTGGAGAAGTTCACTAGTTACTTTTGACAGGAAGAGTTACCATAATGCTTGCCAGCCTTATTTACAACTTTTTTCAGTATGGAGCACTGTTCACCACTAGCTGTCAGGCTTTCAAATAAGAACACCCAGCTTCATACTCAGAACCAATGAGTGAGAAGTAGACTAGTTTGCTAGAACCAGATACCAACTGAAACTTGCAATGAGCAATTCCTTACTAGTCTGAAGGATCCATTTCAAACATGACCTAAACAAAATGTTACAATGAATACAGCAAACCTAGAGCTGAATACAGTAACATATATTACACATGCTTACACCAAGATGTTAAACATTGTTTTCTTATATGTTTCAAACGTCACATCACTAATCATACAAGTAATAATCTCTGCTATTCAAAGGACCACATCATGGCTGCAAATGGTCTTTGGACCCATCTATCTCTCCAGTAATCATACAGATAGCTAGACAGATATATTGATAGGTAAAACAACCTTTTTCAGATTCTTGTTTAGAATTCTTAACTCCCAGTCCACTTTTCTGGAGTCAAGATAACACTTTATGAAAACTTATCAGTTTTTCAATTCACTTTTTTTCTGTTACTAATAAACAAATTAGGTGAAACATCACTTTAAAATTCATCAGGAAGATTTCCATAATTCTCTGAAAGATGAAATATGCAAAGCTGTTTTTCCTCAATTGTTTTTAATTGAAAAATTTAACAACAAAACATTAATATATGATAATAGAAATATTCTAAAACAAATATACATATCTAAAAGAACAATAATAAGCAACAAAAATAACTGTTTACAACGGTGTCTAATATAAAACAAAGATTTTCATACAAAAAAAGAAATGTGATGAGTAATTGTTAATTATTAAAGTCTGTTTATCCATCAGTTCTTTGAATTTCAACCATATATTATATGCATAAGCAATTCTAGATGGTCTTGTCTTGATAGTGATAAGTTCAAGATGACAAATTTCAGTTGTCAAGTGTAAAAATTCCCTCATAGCAAGAGTAGTCTGATTCTTCCAGTTCTCTGTGATGACTTTTCTTCCTAATGTTAAAATACTCCATAAAAAGGGTATTTTATTTTCGTGACACAAGTGAGAATAGGATTTAAGATTAAGAGATTTGGTCAGCATAAATTTATCATTAAAAACAGACTGTAAGAAAGAATTCATATTATCCCAATATGTTTTAAGTTTAATACAATCGTAAAACATATGCTGCCAGTAAGCTTTAACATTTCGTTTACAACTGCAGAATCCTATGTCTTTATTAAACATCAATCCAGCTTTATGTGTTATGATAAAGGTTCTGTGTAAGAACTTCCAAGAGAATATCCTCTACCTTAGTGATGAAGTAGTTTGTTTCAAGACTGGAGTATTAGTTTTTTATAATCTTCACTTGGGGAGTTATTATTAACAAGTCTAAAATAACCCCAGTTGTTTTCTCTGTTACATACTGTTGATTTATTAAGTACCTTACATATTTTAGACAGAAGTCTCTTTCCAATTATATTCTGGTGCATTAAAATAATGAGCAAATCAATGAATGAGGGGAAATAATTTCTAACTATTGGTTGCATTAGATTAATCTTATGTGCAACCAGTTGTCCACAATATTGAATTTCTAACCACAAACTTATTAATGATATGATCAATATTTTGTAACTTCCCATTGTGCAGTAATTGATAACAGTGTAACAGATTTTTATTTTTAAATGTAGTCATTGTTGTTAAATTAAATGTATTAATACTGTTTTTAGTGTAGACAATTAGAAATAAAAGAAAATCTATGCTTTATATTCAGGGTTCCTAAAAATGAAAATTTTAAAGGAGGTTATTATCCTGTTACTATACGAGTTATCTCGTTTCTTTTTGTTTTCTATAAAACAGTCTTTTACTAACCAATTACGTTTATTAGTAGCTATTTAAGTTTGATATTATTTTGTTAAATTATTGGATTTACACTAAACACCTCCTTGAATATTTTTCCATGTAGCAATATAATTATTTAACCAAGAAATTATTGTTTTAACAATTGAGGATAAGGAATATAATTCTAAATCTGGAAGACCAATAACACCCGATGTCCAATCTGTAATGTGATGATGTGATGGTTTAAAGTCAATCTAGGCTTATTAGGAAATTATAAAAATCTCAGAAACAAAAATGTATACTCTTTTATATTTTTGGGGGATTGGGAGGGATAAAGATTTATTGTATATAGAATTTTAGGAAGGATAATCATTTTAATTAAGGAGAGTCTCTCTTCCATAGTGAAAAAAAAATCCATTTATTAAGAGTTTGTTTTACGGAATTTAAGCTATTATCATAATTAAGGTTTGTTACATCTTTAATATTATCAGACATTATCCCTAAGTAAGTGACTTTTCCATCTTTCACAATGTAGTTATGTAATTTTTTAATCTATTTTATTAATATTATAATTAACAGGTACTATTGTGTCTTTTTCCTCATTAAAACTGTGTCCTGATTTCTTCTGGAATATTTCTATTGCTTGGAACACTGCAGTAAGAAAATAACTGCAATCAGTCGAAGTTAATAGGATGTCATCTGCAAATAATTGTATTTTGGAGATAAATCATTATATATTAGTATGCTTGCGCTCTTTTTATTTGACCTTATATAATTTGCAAAAGGTTCCATAACCAGAGCAAAAAACAATGGGGACAAGGGGCAACCTTGTTTAGTACCTTTAGTAATTATGATTGATTGGGAAGTATATGAGCCTAGCTTAATGTATGCAAAGCAGTTTTCATAGAGAAGTTTGATTCATTGTAAGAAATTGAAAAATTACATATCTCCACTACTAATAGTAAGCACTCCCAACTGACTGAATCAAATGCACTACTGATATCCAGATTAACCAAAGTTAGTTATTTTCTGAATTATTAGTATAATCAATTACTGATAGTATTATTTTGATATCAACAAAGGTGTTCCTGTTCATTATAAACCCAGTCTGATCACTGACTATCAACTGTGGATGCAATTATTTTATTCTAGAGGCATAGATTGCCATGAATATTTTATAATCTACATTTAATAATGAAATTGGTCTATATGAACAACATTGTGTTGTATCCTTGTCAGGTTTTAAAACTGGGGATATTAGGGTGTATTTCCAGGATGGCGGTACCTTCATAAGTCCTTTAACTTCTGAAAACACCTCAAGTAAAATACTAAAAACATGCTTAATTATCATTTGTATAGTTGAGGTACTATACTGTCATTTCCAGGTGCCTTACTGGATTTTAATTTATTAATTTGGATTTTGAGTTCAGACATTGATACAGGCTTGCCAATTGTTTTATTTGATCCTCTGACAGTCTATTTTCAGTATATTTTTTATAAATGTTTTAATTAGATCTTGTGTATCCATTGCTGGTTTGTGTTGGTTAATTTTATTAAAATGAGACATGAAAACATTCCTTCTTTTTACTACTAGAGGAGTATAATTCTTTGATGTGATTAGATTTAACAATCATTTTTGTTCTACTAGCTAATTTATGCATGGATTTAGGATTTATGGAATAATTAGTTATTTAATCTTTTCTAAATTTATTATAGTTTTATGTTGTAAAATTTCTAAATATTTATTGTTTAAGCTATTTATTTCTTCTGTTATTTCCTTTTTGATTATCTAATTTTAACTTATAGATTTTCTCCTGTAAGTCTATCAATTCTTTGTCCCATTGTTTCTTTTTTTTTGTACATACCAACCTGTAATTTTCCCCAAAAGGTATGCTTTTAAAGAGTACCATACAAAAATCTCTGAGGTGTTACCTGTATGATTTATTTCAATAAAATTTTAAATTTCTTTACTAATGAACTCCTGAAAGTTTTTCATATTGGTTATATATGCAGGAATCCTTTCAATTGGAATGTTATTACTAGAATTCAATATAGCTTCAAATGTTACTGCATTATAATCCAACAATGGGCAAGAGACTACATTAATGTTCTATTCTACTAATGATCTCATCTATACTCTATCTATTCATGATTGTGTCTCATGTCTGTGTGAGAAATGTGCAAAGAAGAGTGAGTCTGATACTGAAAATCCATTTATATCTCTCATATTATAAAGGTCAGTGAACTCCACCAATGCCTTGACTGAGGCAGGTTTCTTCCTTTTACAGCTAGTATTGGTATCCTTGTCAGATAAAGTACATAAAGTCACCTTCAAAAATAATGTTCCCCTTTGATATTCATATTATTTCCCCAACTGTTGTTTAACTGTTTGTATTCCCAATCCTGGTACCCAATAGACATTAATAAAAATGCATAGTTTCCTTTGAATCTCTAAAGTCACTGAACAAAACATGCCCTTCTCATCACTAACTGTATTCAGGATTTTAGGTAGAGGCAAAGAATTTTTCCATAAAATAACAACCCCTCTTCTCTTTTGTTTATAATGAGTGCTTAGTATTAAGTTTGCCCCGATTTTTTTTATTAAATGTGTTTTCTGTAAAAACGTAACTTGGGAATGAAATATTTTTACAAACCACCCCTTGTACAACCATTATTTAATCCACTGATATTAATTACTATGCATTACAAGTTGGCCATACTACTGAAATAGGAAAAAAATAAGTATTACATATAATACCCGCATGCATTTGTAATATACATACCATCATACATCTGTAAATAATATGGTACCCAAAAACTAGTATTATTAGTGAACTGCTTACTCACAGATATAAGATAATTGAGATTGTTAACTGTAAACTTTCTATCAATAGAATATTAGACACCAAAAAAAAGAATTCATTTGTAAATTACTATACATGCACTGTTCTTTCCCATCCCACCATGGAGTTTAAAACTCCCGGTTTGAATAGCAATCCTATTCAGACACTACCACCTACCCACAAATAACTATCAAGCATCACTCTATTACTTCTAAAGTTATGATATAATGAAAGGTCTAACTTATTTAAGAAAATTAAAAGGAGTTATTGGGCGTTGGACTTCCAGTGTTTTTTTGGTATTGCATTTTTTTTGTACTTGGAGATCCTTTGGCTGGCAAGGTGCTTGTTCAGGTCTGTTACAAAATTAAAATGACTTAGTGTGTATGTGTGTGTGTGTGTGTGTGTGTGTGTGTGTGTGTGTGTGTGTGTGTGTGTTTGTGTGTGTATATATATATATATATGTATGTATATATATATATAATCCACAATCGTTCCAGCACTCGAAAAATGAAGAAAAATATAACAGCAGGAAAGTTCAACTATTTTATTGGCAAATCTGCCCACAGATACACAGACCGGTGGCCGGTTTCGCTCTCAGCGTCTTCAGTGTGCGAAGTATCTATATATATACTATACAAGATTCAAATTATAAAAACTCATTTGCTTGCTATAAAACTTATAAACTGGAAAATATAGCAGATCTTGTAAACATTTGGTTCTGTTTATAACAGCATATATAGTATTATAATAATATTATATATTATAGTATTATAATAAATCCAATAATTTCTTTCAGTTCTGAGAAAAAAGAGATTAACACAGATAAAAGAAAATACATATAACATTTTTTATAACAATCATGCTATATTACTAATGTGATATTATATATTACTGATAATGTGACTATCTAGTTAACTATTTAAACTCAATTTTGACTACAAGACAGTACATGCTTGGATATTATGGCAGACACATATATGTCATGTCAAAAAACAAATAAACTTCTCTAAAAAATCTTTGTCTACTTGTGAGGACTTGCATAAACAATTATTTTTCAAAAATGCCTCTTCTATAAATATATCATATTCACTAGAACATATTGTGAGACATAAAATACAAAAGAGTAGCTATGATGTTTAAAATAACTAATAATATGTTCCCAGAAATATATTTGTACTGAGGGATAACATATGGTTGGCAGGGTCCCCTTCGAATGGTCGACATTTCACAATGTCGACATTCATATGGCCAAGACCATATGATCGACATTTGAAATGTTGACCATGGGGAACTGGCATCTCCCTACAGTGCAGAATGGAAAAATTTCCACTTCTACACTGTACAGCGATCATGGAGTTGGTATATTTAAGTTCCGGGGGGTGTGGGGGGGTGCAGGAGGCAAAGCCCCCCCTGCTAGCTGCATTAAGGTAAGTTTTTTTTTTGTTTTTTTATGTTCTACTTGTATGGTCGACATTTCAAATGTTGATCATATGGTCTCGGCAATATGAATTTCAATATTGTGAAATGTCGACCATATCAAGTAGACCCGGTTGGCAACATAACCACTACAGTCTTTTTAACAGACACCTGAATAACCAGCTTATCAAATGACTGTGTAATTTTGTCTGACTTTGTGGAAAACATACTATTACTTTTATATTAATCCCTACTTTACTATGCGTCAGACATTCAACTTTCAGAGCATGAGATTCTAATATTGCCAAGTAATTGAGCTCCTCAGTTCCTGGTCAAAAAGCACATCCACACAGAAGCCAATCTATTTTACTTCTAATTTATAAATTTAAAACAGTATAAATACTTGGGAATTGATGAAGGATCAGCAATAAAACATGAGCAAATGTGAATAAAACCCAGTAAGGAATACTAGTCTTGGGAACAGCATTGACATCTAGGAACAAGATCCAAGCTATAAATCAATTTGCTCTTCCTGTCCTAAATTACAGTTTTGGAGTGACTGACTGGCCCCAAAAAGTGTTGGACAGATTAGCTATTAAAACAAGAAGGATACTTCATGCTCACCAAATGATTTATAAAACTAAGTGTATACCAATATTATATATTCCCCGTTCAGAAGGAGGGATGTACTTTGTTGAAATTGATTCACAGGTGCTGAAAGCTGTTGAAGACTGGTGGGGGGGTGCTGAGGGTGTCAGGGGCTCTTAGTGATCTAAAAAGGGCAATTTTTTAAAGCTATTTACTACCACAACATAAGTTCACTTGGAGGGCATTTTAGCTTAGCCAATTTCCATTTTGGTGCTTGAATTAACATTTCCTGATTGGTCATACCTACCCCATGGCTGATAATTGTATATTAGCCTTAGTGAGAATAAATATGATCACATTATAGATAATTTGAGTGGAGTCACGTAAGGGATGCAGCATTTAGGAACTGACTCTATCCATTAGTGGCATGAGGGGCAATCCTGGAGTACATTTTCTATTACCCATCCTTAGATCCAAGTTGCATTTGAATATGGACAGAGATGAGCTTTGTTTTACTTGAATGGATTGTCTGTTCTAGATATATATCCATCTCTCCACAACATTCAGTTTAGATACCTGGACTGAGTATTTCTGATTTTCTGATGTTCAGTAGGTCCATCTGTATTAGGTTGGAGGATACCTTGTATGCCAGACACATCACCTCTAAGCACTCTGTAGGATACTGAATATAATGATAAATCTTTAAGGTGGTCCATGCAAGACCTATTGTTTAGGACTTGTATCCTTTTAGTAAGGTATCTCTGTGGGTATTCCAATTGTTGCTTGGGTCTGGACAGATACATGCCAAAGTGGGCATTAGACAAAATGATTGACCTAATGAGGGCTTTGTAAAGGGGGACAATAACATCTCTAGAGCTAGTCACAATCAAGTTGTTTATAAGCTATACAATATAGAAAGACTTTATGACTGGGCACATGTTGGAAAAAAGTTAGGTCACTGTACACACATGTTCCCAAATACCAAACAATGGGGTCATTTCTCAGGAGGCACTGTCAATTTGACAGTTCCCTGGAGTAGATGACTTCCCAAAGGATACAATAATGTATTTCTTGGAGTTTAGTTTCAATTCATGATTCTGGCACCAGTTATTGTTTGGGACAGACCTTCCTGAAAGATGGTTAAGTCATTTGGGGATTCAATAACTGCTCCTAGCTTGCAGTTATCTAAAACTTAGCCAGCCAAAGCCCTTTGGTATTTTCTTTTACTTTTGAGATGTACATGCCAAACAGAAAAAGTCTCAGCACCGAACCCTGGGGGACACCATTGGTGACTGGTCTCTTCCCCTATTTTGATCTCCTGCATCCTATGAGCAAGCATACATGTATACATTCTTTGATTCACCTTCCTGATTGTATTAACCTGATTATATTAAATTATATTCCTTGTATAATACAGCACCACTTGTTAGAATATGTTTTAAATTTGTAGTTTGGAACAGTCTTCTAGTAAGCAATGAAACAAAATGTATGAGCCAATAATGACAAAATTACCCATTTCAGAAAATGTCAACCATGAAAGGCCACTCAAACTTCTGTCATTACAATCCACCAATATCAGTAAATATGCAAAATATCTGCAGAAGTAAGTCATCTAAATAATTCCACATTAAAGGGATCTGTAAGTAATGAAGAGGTTGCTGCTACAAAACAACTTTATATTTCATTGTTTTATCTACAAATAAATTGCCTATTGCCCTTGAAGAATAAACTGCTTATGCTACATTAAAAACTGATAAGCTTGTAATTTTGCAATGCAGAATGGATGGCAAACTGATAACGAGTTCATAGTTACTAGGTAACTCTGCCAAAGGAGGACATTCACAGGACTGCAGCATCCACTCCCATTGAAGTACAACACAGTACTGTATCAGCGATCCATCTGCATACTGTGGGAGTAGTACCCACAGCCTTCTGCATCAAAAGCAAGTACACTACCTGTTGTGCTACTAACAATGCAAACAACTTAACATAAGTATCATTAAACTTCTCTTTCCCTGAAGCTCTCAGGTCCTTGTAAAATCCACTTGATGATCAAATAAATCTCTCAACTTTGCAGCACATGAAATCTGGAAAAAGCCAAAATTTATTTGGGGGGCAAAGGCCCAAAACCAGGGACACATTTTAAATATTGCTTGTATAATCTTAGAAATTTGCTAAAATAAAATGTTTTGTGTTACCATGTGTTTCCTGAAAGACAGGAAGACTGAAACTTAAAGAGCTATCGTTATTTATTGAATTCAGTTCTCACTGAATTGCCAGAAAAACACAAATTTTAAGAGGAACAGACCAAAAGTATGAGCCAAATATTCTGTGAAAATCTGGACAGTGAGAGCGATGGACTCAAGTCCCTGAATCACAAGTGGTGGTATGGGTAGAGAATTCAGGCTCTTGTTTGAGCCTGAGTAACACTAACCACCAGGTAATACCTAACTGGGGTATTTTACACACAGACACACACACACACACACACACACACACACACACACACACACACACACACACACACACACACACACACACATGGGGGCAGCATAACTCCTGCAAATAAAAGAACAAAACACTCCTTACTGGCATGACTCTGGCTCCGGCAGCACCAGTGGAACAGCAGCAGCATAACTCCCATAACACCGAGCAATAAGAGAACAAGAACAGCTAGATTTAGTTAGTTTAGCCTCCATGTGCGAATCCCCATTAGCGTGGAAACTCCACTTCATTAATTTTTCCTGACAGGTCTTGCAGCTGTAAAAGTGAGGGGGCTCCCCCTTCCCCTGGCTCTATGTTTCCGGCACCCATGAATTGATTACATGAATAGATCTGCAATCGTGGGACTCCACACATATCTACTGACCTCACAAGGTCCAAATGTAGTGAAAGTTTAGAAACATGAGGAGACTAAATCTAAGAAGACATCTCTGCTTAATCTAGCAGAAGCATACTGATGTCAAGCAGGAATGGAAATCAAACCAGAAGTGGATAAAAACAGGCAGCAACTGAATGAGCCAAGAAACAAAAGAAAGAATATAAGGTGAAGGACCAGATGAGAAGGCAAGAAATGTGGAAGAAACATAAATATAGTTGCAAGTATAGAAAACTTCTGGAAGAGCCTCATGTTGATCAAGAACATGGTTAAGGAGAGGCAAATTCAAACCAAGAAATGAAAGGTTAATATTGGCAGCCCAAGATACTGGGCTAGGTAACGCTGGTTTACAAAGTCCATTGAACATGTGTGAGAAACAGACAAACCAAATTGGAAACAGTCACACACCTTGTTGCTGGATGCAACACACTAATGGCAGAAGGACTGTATACCGAAAGGCATCATAGAAAATGATGACATTTATATCACATGGGATCACCCATTACCAACAGTTCAAAAGATAGATGCTAGAAAACCAGATATAGTGGTCCAGGAAAAAAAGACAAAAGTAGCATTGATCATTGAAATCACCACACCCAGTGACTACAGTGTCTTGCGTACAGAGCGACACAAAGTCATAAAATACCAGGATCTGCATGTAGCAATGAGAGCCATGTGGAAGAAAGATACCCAGACAGTTCCAATAGTAGTGGGAGCAATGGGGTCTTATAAAAAAGAATTTACACTTTATTTGGATATGTTACCAATCCATGTAACCCCATGAAAATTGCAGGAGGAGTCATTACTAGGCACATTGCGGGTGCCGCGAAGAGCACTACTGACTGATATCAAAGACTGAAACAGTACTAATTTCATGATCTTTAATCATACTTTGACCTAGGAATGGTGTCCATTCCCATCATGGTATTAGAAACCCAAAAGACTTGGTGAAATTAAAAAAGACAGAAACCAACATAGATCATCACCACAACCATTGTCATAAGCATATACATAGCTATTGCCCACATATGCAGAACAAGTCAATCAAGCAAGGGGCTGACATCAACAGACATAAACAAGTTCATCCTCACTACTTTAAATTAATAGAACAGAATGTTTGAATAATATAATATAATATCTTAGGATAAATGTTGAATTGAAGAAATTAATTCTATATTGTGTATGGTGCCATAGTACTATAAAATCTATTATATAAATTAAAGAGAGAAATACAGGTTTTACAAGTGTTAAAATAGTAATTTTGAGATAAATGTAACAGAGACTGCAAGTTAAATAACACCTTCTTACTATTTTGCACTTAACTTGTGTGTTAAAATCAAGCATAAAACATTTTATCCAATATTTCTTACACACACACACACACACACACACACACACACACACACACACACACACACACACACACACACACATACACACACACCTGTATAAATTGTCTCCTGAGAGAAAAAGGGCAAGAAAGAAACATTCTATTAGACCCTGCACTGTGAGAGGGAAATGCCACTTTCAGTAAACAATGTTCATTCATGTTACACTGAGAAAGATGGCTGTATAAGTGCTTAAAACCAACCTACTCTCTGCTATTTAAGAACCTATGTTATAACACTTGTAGTTATCATTTCATTTTTTGTTATAACTATTTGGTACACACTCTCTCTCTTTCTTGTATTACAGTATATCTATCCTAGCAGGGGAGGGGAGAACAAAAGAATAACTGACAGATTTCAAAGTGAAACATCATTGTTAAAACACAGAAATTGTCTTCACTACTGTATTTCTCCTTCCCTAACCCCTCCCCAACAAATAAACGGGCACCAAATATCACAGATAAAACTACATAAGAAAAAATAAATAAAAATAGGAAAAAAGAAAGCAGCTTCATACACACTACACCCATTCACCATTTTATCACTATATTAGTAAAGAAGCACTCATAAACACCATAACAGTCTGATTTCTCTTAGAGAAAGCACATCCAAATCTCACACATACAACATCTCATATACTCCAGTCAACCATGACATGTGAATTAAGAGTTAAAAATTAAAAACACCATAAACATTTAGTCCATTCACAACACTCTTATTTAATAAACTGTGAGGAACTCACCATTATGTTATCATGAGTTATCACTTTAGGATTTATGTTGCACATACATGAAGAAAGGAAACCAGGACATATATGTAAAGAAAGCTTATTATTAGTTAAAGAGTTAATTTTTTAATACTTATTAAGCTAAGGCATATATTTAAATTGGAAAATAAAATACAGAATATTAGCTTAGCAGTACATATAAGAAAAAAGTGACAATTATTTACCTTATAGAGAAGTGAATCCTTACTTCCCTCCTTTCGCCTGCATCTTCAAAAACTGAAGTGGTAAACTTTGTCATGGAAAAATAATTTTGTTATTAAAACAGTTAACATCAATGTTATACTAAAGCTAACGGACATTTGTCTTTTAGTTTCTTTTTCTTCTCATTGGATTTCCAGGTATTTACGTCTGCTTGTCTCTTCAGAGTAATATTGTTCCAGTCCATATCTTCAGTTTGGTAGAGAATTGTTTTTGTTTTTAAAAATTACTGTGCAGAGACTGGGTCTTCAAAGTGTCTAATTTCATCTGGAATGAATATTTTGAGCCTGGCAGGAAAGAGCAAATGCACCTTAAAATGTCTTTTTTTAAGTTCTTTTATAAGAGTCAAAAAAACTTTTCCATTTGGTCATCACAGCATTGGAATAGTCCTTATCAAATCTTCATAGGATCATAGGAGATTACTAGGCTAATGGCTCCAGGTTCCTTACAAGGTAGCCAAGTTCAACCTGTGTTTCCAAGGGTGTCTGGTTCAAGCAGGCACTAAAATCAGCAGATACTGTCCCTGTCCAAGAGGGATACAGGTGGAACCCTAGGGTGAATTTCTGGTTACCCATCCAATCATCCAAATTATGCTTTAATAGAGCCAATGAGTGGCTTTGTCTTGCATGAATAGGAAACTAGTTTCAAAGGTGGGATAACCTCTGTGATACAAATCTGTCTCTCCAGCAAGTTCTGTTGATGGGGCATATCAGGTTAAAGTCCTTTGAGCAAGTGGCCCATGTGCCATTTGACTTGTGAATGTGCAGCATTTTAATTAAATCTGGGTCATAGATTGCTTTATATGCAAGGGACAGGTCGCCTCTGAGCAGTCTGTATTACACAGTGTAAAGCGACAATGATTTCAGTCTGTCTGAGTAAGGCAGATCTTGAAGACCTTGAATTTTATTTGTAAGGAACCTTTGTGGTCTCCAATTGCTGCAGGTGTTTGGAAAGGCATATACCAAAGAGAGCATTGTACTCTATTACTGTCCTGATGAGGGAAGCATACAAGAGAGTTATAACCTCTTTTTTCTGGAGGCAATACCCTTACTTATGAGATGAGCAATATAAAATGTCTTTCTTACCACTGTGGAGACATGGTGAGTGAAGTTAAGGGTGGTGTCAACCTGTGTTCCCAGATTGCTCAACACTGACTGTGTGCTTAGGGTATTGCTACTGAGGTGGTAGTTTGCAGGAACATCACCCTTGCCGAAGGGGATGATAATAGACTTTTTTGCATTAAGTTTAAGACCATGACTTTGGCACCAGTCATTATTCTGTGTAAGACCTTTTTGCAGGATGTTGACATTGCAAGGGGTTTCAATGATTGCTCCCAGTTTGCAGTCGTCAGCAAACTTTGTCAGCTATAATCCTTCAGTTTTAGCCTGTACTTTGGAGAAGTAGATTCTGAACAGTAGGGGTCCCAGAACCGATCCCTGTGGAACACCACTGGTTATGGGTCTGCTGGAGGAGGTGGAGTCCCCTATTTTAACTGTATGAGTTGTATCAGTGAGCCAGTTTGCAACCCACCTGACAATACATGGGTTGATACCTAGTTGGGTGAGTTTATTGATGATGCTTGAGTGGGGGATTGTGTCAAAGGCCTTGGCTAGGTCTAGGTAGGCCATTTACACAGATTTGTCCTCATCTACGGCTTTGGTAACTGTCTCAAAGAAGTCCCTCAAGTTTAACAGGCATGAGCTCCCCTTGACAAAGCCAAACTGGGTGGGGTTAAGCATTTAGAGATTACCTATATCTTTATTAATAAGGTCTATGATGATTCGTTCCATGGTCTTGCAGATAAGGCTGGTCAGGCTAATGGGTCTATAGTTCCCAGGGTCCGTGGATGCACCCCCTTTGTGCAAAGGGATGATGGTAGCTGTTTTACATTTCACTGGGATAAAGCCCGTGCTTAGGCTGTGATTGAAAAGTGTGCCCAGTGGTGATGCTAATTCCTGTTTTAACCCATGTAGAACATAGCTCAGGATGTTGTCTGGTCCCATAGAGGCTGTGGTTTTGGCCTCAGAGAGGGTGTTTAAGACCTGCTTCTTGGGAGTTACTAGGTGGAGGACAGGTGTTAGGAATGCTTTGGGGTATATGCGGCGGGGACAGGGGAGTGAAGATTTCACTGAACCTGTCAGCCAGCAGGTTTGCTATATCCACAGGTTCTGTATATGCAGCACCATTAACTATGAGTTCAGCACAAATCTGGGCCTTATCTTTAAGGTTGCAGATGTAACTAAAGAACGCCTTATGGTTATCCTTATATAGGGAAGCTAATCTGGATTCGTAGTTAACTTTGGAGGACTTCACTAGGAGTCTTATTTGCTTGTTTAAGTTGAGGAGGGTGTGTTTCCAGTTTTGAGGCCATTCCTTCCTACTCTTAGACAGCAACTTCTTTCTCTTACTGTACAGCCTACTAATGGTAGTTGTCCACCTGGCAGGTTTGTTTTTCCTTGAAGATCTTGCTTTGGTTCTATCACATACAGCAGAGTCAATACAATCATACAGGTGCTTGTATAAAGCATTGGTATATAATTCAGCATAGGTATCTGTTCCATCAGTGTGGGGAGGGGCTATGAAGCTATTTATGCCTTCATGTAAGAGGTTGTAGTTGGCCTTGGAGAAGTTTTTTAGTCTAGTTGTTGCTAATGGGGGGGGGGGGGTTGTGTTATAGCTACTTCTAGCGAGACTGATTTTTTATCAGATCTCACCAGGGATGCCCACACACTGGAGGTGGTGCATTGGTCCCCCACGCTGGTGAGCACTAGATCCAGGATGTTTAAGCCCCTTGTGGGTGTGTCAACCAACTGGTCCAGGGCATTGGAGTTAATGAAGTCCAGAACTTTCGGCAAGTGAGTTATTATGCATATAACTTACCCAGCCAATGGAGGGTAATTAAAGTCACCCAAAACCAGGGTGTTTGGTTATATCTTGATTGACTCAAGTAGATCCAAGTAGGCTGAGTGGAAGTCCTGATTCATGGAGGGGTCTTACAGCTGGCAATGGCCTGAAGAGGGGTCTTACCAACAGTCAACTACACCTGAAGTAATTTTAGGGAAGCATGCTGTTTAACCAATCTAGAGGTGTAGTTATCTTTAGTGAATATTGATACACCACCTCCTTTACTTCTCACACCTTCAGTTTGTGGTATGAATATGTGGAGGAAATGTAACCTGTAATAGCTGGGGTGCTCTCCACAGCCTTAAACCAGGTCTCAGTGACTGCACAAATGTCAGCATTGCCCAAGGTGAGGACTACTTCCAGTGAGTGCAGTTTCTGGTTTAGACTCCTAGCGTTTAGCAGCATAACCTTGAGGTTGTTTTTAGAAGGTATTTTTATGTCAGTAATTTTGTTATTGTGATATTACCTAAAGAAGACATTATGGGGGTGGCAAAAGCCTTAGCCAATAACCACAATCCCAGGGAGCAGGTTGGTATTGGTTTGTCTTCCAGTTTAATGGGAGATTTATTGCAAACAAATGAAATGACAAACTGGAGAATACAAACTTGCTGACTGCTGATCCAAATGAACAAAGGAGGAAAATCCAAACGCAAATGTGGGTGATAAATACTCCAAACCCAAATGGTAATTCTACACGAAAAATCGCAAATAAGCCAAAATAAAACAACTTTATTTACTATAAATAGAGTTAAGCGCTTTTTGTCCCACTATATTGTGGGACTTCTTCAGACAAACAAGAACAAGATGCTAAAAGCATTTAAATAACTGATTTGGCGCCAAAAATGTAAGCGCCATAACCCAGCAATAGTAAACAATGATCAAACCTTTCTAAACTGTGATAGTGTTCTAAAACTAAATCAATGTACTAAAACTACTAAAAATTAAAAATTAAGGATACATGTGTACCAAACCTGATAACCAACCACAAAAAAGTAATAATAGTTATGATTCAAGAAAAATATGTTAAAATGTATCTGTATACGAGTAACTATAGTTGAAGCCAATATAGCTGTGTTATCCTAATACGAGCACGCAAAAATATATGGTTACAAACAAACAGTAAAACACATCAAAGCGTGAAATCTTAATGATTAATTACATGAAATTAACTGGATATAAATAAAGGCTAGCAAATATTATTACTAGTAAAACCACTGTATAACTTAATCAAATTTAAAATTAATAAATAGAGACTATAAGAAGAGGGGAAAAGAATTAATAAGTACAAATATGTGGGTAAACAAACCCATAAATATGACAACTTTGTTACATTCATAGTAATTAATTTGTGAACTAATATATATATGCTAACTTAATGCTGGAAGCCATACATATTTTATCATAAAGAATTGTACAAGTGATATCTAAATTAATCTCATCTACGCAGACTTCTTAACTTAAGAATGGGGTAAAGAGAACAAATCTCATTTAATCCTGGTGAAACCCTGGCATTGCAACAAAGTTGCCAGTATAATTCCAGGACTTCAAGTAATACTTGATCTGGGCCATCATGAGATGGCGTAGATGAGATTAATTTAGATATCACTTGTACAATTCTTTATGATAAAATATGTATGGCTTCCAGCATTAAGTTAGCATATATATATATATTAGTTCACAAATTAATTACTATGAATGTAACAAAGTTGTCATATTTACGGGTTTGTTTACCCACATATTTGTACTTATTAATTCTTTTCCCCTCTTCTTATATTCTCTATTTATTAATTTTAAATTTGATTAAGTTATACAGTGGTTTTACTAGTAATAATATTTGCTAGCCTTTATTTATATCCAGTTCATTTCATGTAATTAATTATTAAGATTTCATGCTTTGATGTGTTTTACTGTTTGTTTGTAGCCATATATTTTTGCGTGCTTGTATTAGGATAACACAGCTATATTGGCTTCATCTATAGTTACTCGTATACAGATACATTTTAATATATTTTTCTTAAATCATAACTATTATTACTTTTTTGTGGTTGGTTATCAGTTTTGGTACGCATGTATCCTTAATTTTTAATTTTTAGTAGTTTTAGTACATTGCTCTAGTTTTAGAACACTATCACAGTTTAGAAAGGTTCGATCATTGTTTACTGTTGCTGGGTTACGGCGCTTACATTTTTGGTGCCAAATCAGTTATTTAAATGCTTTTAGCATCTTGTTCTTGTTTGTCTGAAGACGTCCCACAATATAGTGGGACGAAAAGCGCTTAACTCTATGTATAGTAAATAAAGTTGTTTTATTTTGGCTTATTTGCGATTTTTTGTGTGGAATTACCATTTGGGTTTGGAGTATTTATCGCCCACATTCGCGTTTGGATTTTCCTCCTTTGTTCGTTTGGATCTGCAGTCCATAAGTTTGTTTTCTTTAATGGGAGATTTAGACCAGGCTGTTTTAAGTATTAGCTCCTTGTCTTGAGATGAGAAGAACTTAACAATAACTTATCTTGGTGAAGAGTTAGTTTTTGATGAAGTAAAAACTAGAGACTGTGTGCTTTTGCTATACCATACAATTTAGCTTTAGATAAATTCAGAGTCTTAGGAAGCCAGGCAGTAAGAAGGTTGACCATATTTTCTCCTTCTGTTTTTTTCAGGTAGTCCAGAAATATGAATACTATTTCCCCTGGATCTGTTTTCCAAGTCATCAATTTTGTTTACTAATAAGGTATTCTGTCACAGTAAAAATTCAATGTCATTTTCATCTTTGGGTACTCTGCCTTCTATGTCATTAAGGGCATCTTCCATTCCAGATATCTGAGTTTTCTGTTGTTTTAAAATCTTGTGCATCTGTTCCATCTGTTTGGTACATTTTTACTTAAAGCTGTCAAGTTTGTTATCCATTCTGTCTATTTTTTAAAAAAGTTCTTGTATCTTAGAACAGAGTAAAGTTCCATTTTTAAAGGCATATCCTGAGAGATTGTTTTCCAATGACTCATTTCACAGCTCTTGGTACAGACCTTTCAAATGAATAACTTGACAGGAAAAAAAATTCAGCTATTTAGAAATTTACTTAAGGCCATGTCAGGTGATAAAAAGACCATTCCTTCATTCACTGTGGCTATTACCTTCTCTATCCAAAGCAAAGGTTGCTACTGACCATTAGTTCGCAATCTCTATGGAAACAAACTTGTCCCCTTTTTATCACCAGTATTACAGGCACAGCTCACTTACTATACTTCATTGGTATAATTACACAAGTTTTCTGCAACTTGTCTAACTTATTTTCCGATCACTTTGATGGAAAATAATGATGGATAGTGCCTGTAACACTTTAGGGGAATATCAAGGTTCACTCATATTGCAGCTTTAATATCACACAAAGTGGCCATCTGCTCTCTAAAAATGTTGGTATGCTGTCCTAGGACTTTTGTCTCTGGCATGGGCTCTTTTGTTACATTGTAGCTTGATTTTATTCCAGCACAGTATGAGCTTCTGTAATTACTTCAACACAGGGCTGCACCTTATTTTAACACACACAATGGCAGCTGCTCTCTCTATTCGACACAGTATACTGTAACCATGATACGGCTCAACACTGACAACTTATTCCTAGTACAATCCTTCAGCTTAACTGAATCCGCCTGTGTCTGTCTATACAGACATGCAGATTGAAAGTGTTCTTCTGACATAATGGCTGCAGCAACCCCTGTGTTTCTTTCCATATGATGTTGCTTGTTATCTCATAAGAGGGAGGCTGTACTCACTTGCTTATCTTTTTTTTTCATTTTTTAGTGTAAACACTGGAAATCCACATTTTCCATTGAAGCGCTCAGTATTTTTGTTGGAAAGCCCTTATTTTTAATGACTCAGTGTAACAAACTTTGACATGCTGTCTGGATATGCCTCACTTTGCTTTACTTCTATAAAACTGAGTTTAAGAAGACTATAGTTGTTACTGTTGGAACAATGGCGGCGCTTCCTAACTGTCTTTTATTTATTTATTTAACAATTGTTTATCGGGAAAGTGTGACTAGGACAAAGCACATTTTCAGCAGAGGCCCAGGGAGAAATGCTCCAGATGCATGTTTTTGGAAGGTGGCAGGGAACCGGAGCACCCAGAGGAAATCCACTCAAATGCAAGGAAAACACGCAGACTCCACACAGATGGCACCCCAAATGAGAATCCACCCGGAGAACCTCTTGCTGTGCGATGGCAATGCTAACTGCTGCACCACTGTGCTGCCCAAATTATTATTCAAAACTTATAATACCTTAACTTGGTACACACTGGTACTGCACACACCTTACACTTTGCGGATACTGACTGTCACTATCTATAGTCTCCATGCTGGCAGCAACTTCAAAAGCTCTTTAAAAATAACATTATCTTCAAATTACAACTTTCCTTGGCAAGCTTTACTGCAAAATGTCAATGTAAGATGTTATAATTATGCTGACATTTTTATTATGCTCTTGCTTTTATGATTAAATACGTTTATAGCCCATGTGCAGAAGTATCCATCACACTCAGACAAGTAGCTGCAGACTTCTTGAAAGGATTACTCTAATCAGTGCTACCAAACTATACAACTGTTTTTTCCCCCCAAAATACTCTAGTTAAGACCCAATGTTTTCTTCGGATGTAATTTAACAGCAAACCCATGACAGACCACTTAGTTTCTTCAAATACCAACCAGGGAACTAGAAGGCTACTGAGGATTCAGGCTGTCAAAATGCAGAACATCACCACTGTCACTATCTGTAGATGTGAACTTTCAAACTTTCCTGTGAAAACAGGTGACTGGTGCAGGGAGAGACCATTTAGTTATTAAACCATAAATAAGCAAGTGTACTGACTTTGAACAGCTGCATATCATCATGTAATGAGATTACATTTTATGTACACTGAAGTGAGTACATTCTAATTCCCTCTTTAATACATGTCTGTTACTAAATGTTTGACGCTTACCTTTCTGCCAAACCTCCTTTGCTAAGACTTGAGATAACTATTGGGTCAAATGGTTCCTCAGTGCCTGAAATTGTGATCCCCAAAGGTCCTCCAAAACGTTTCAGTTCAACTGTATAAATAACTGCTCCACTGCTCTCCTGTTCATCTAAAACAACATATTGCAAAAAAGGGTAATGGTTTTCTTTAAAGAGAAATAAGCATGGCATTATATGACACTTAGAAATTCAGCCTTCGTAAAATAAGATGTGTGTATGAAGCTTGGTGCATGGAATATGCCTGAGTGCAGTTTATACTATATATGACATTTTTAATATAATTATTTTCATATCTTACGTGAGTTGTATGTATACAGCAATTTTCAGCAAGCCTGTGAACGTATTTTAATGAATCCATTACAGTTGTCAGAACTATTAATTAGCTGATTAAAATATCACTAGCAGTTAAGATGTAGCAAACTCCTCCTCTACATTACTGTTTGTGACCTCACAAGTTAATTGCAAAGTACAGGAACTGAAAAATAATTATCTTTTCTAACAGTACTTTTTTTTTGTAAAGGAAGACCCTCCTACACAGTAACACCACATAAAGCATGACATCATTCTTAACAGAGTTGTCACAAAGGAATATTTACAAAAAAAGAAAAAAATACAGAGAAACTGTAATCCACCTAAAAATAAGGTACCTTAATAATTTGTGAAAAGTAAAGATGATATTAATACACAGATGACAAACAATTTCCTCTGAATTACATATGTTATATTATTCCACATACATCAATGAAAGAGAAGGATCTTAGCCTACATAAATTTGCCAATATGAGCCTGCAGCTTTATTTATAAATTTTACAGCCTTATTTTTCTTTACTCCTGACCACTGTATTGATTTCTTAAAGTTTTGGGACTGCTTTAAATGTTTCTACTTCCACTAGTAGGGATATATCATCATTTACATGAAGATAATCTTTAGCGTGTTTTGTTTGCCCTGAATCATACCCCTTCTAACATTAATGCCTTTTAACACTGGAATTCGTACTGAAGATTAGCATATTGCTGTACAATGTTCTTCTGTAAGATTCTATGTTTTAAAGTGGCTCATCCTTGTCACTGGTAGGAAATGCTGAGGAACAGCCCTCAGCTTTTATTACTCTGATTTATGATGTAATCCTTGTAATGGTATGTGTTGCCTAAACGCTGGCTCTCAGTGAAGTTATTGCTGCAAAGCTGTTCATTTCCCATAGCTGCTGCTCCACAGGGGCCCGTCTGTAGATTGAAGGCAGTTTCTGCGCTGCTGTATCAGTGAAAATGTTTCACCAAAAGCATTTTCATTGACAGTGGAAAATTCCCTTTTGTCCACTGTTCTATGACCTCAGAGCAGGTATATTTAAGTTTGGGGTGTGGAAGGTGTCTATCCACATAAAGGGTGCAGGGGATGGGAACCAAAAAAGGTTTTCTCCCATTTTTTTTTGGAGTTTTTGATATTGCAGAGGAAGGTGTTGATAGGTCAACATGATTCGACTCCAGATGGGGACTGATCATTGTTCTCCGCAGTAGAAAGAAGATATGTTTTCCTGTTGCTGATGTTCTCACCATAAATTCTAGTACTATGTTTGCTTCATTTTTGACCAGGTGCACTGTTGCTGTACCATCATAAAGTCATTACTGATCACCATAAAGTCCCCTCCATGCATGCTGAATACTGTAATCTCAGCTTCACATTGCATTACATTATATTATACTTGCTTAACAGCAGAAGGTAACACTAAGTCCATCTCATCTGTCATTTTAAGTGCATTTCTTATTCTACCTCTCCTGCAGCTCTACTTTCCTCCTTACCCTTCTTCCACTGGTCTCATTTCCTCTTTAATGACTTTACAGACTCCTTTTTCACCACACATTCTGGTAGTCCATTCATTATGTCTACAACTTTCTGTGTAAAATATTATTTAGGGAAGAGGAGTTAGTCCCTAGAACCTGCTGCCCATGCCCCCCTCCTCCCCCCTCTGTTCTTTTGTATCCCTTAACAGCAATTACATCACTGACTCACTGCCATTTACCAGCTTCAGCGACTGCAGGGACTGCTTTCCAGGACAGATTGGCACCTCTTCTACAGTGCCAATTGTGCCATCTAAGAACTTGTGGCAGGATAGGCCAACCTCTTTGCCCTGCCATTTCAGTACTTTGCAAATTATGCTTCTGAACTTACAGTGATTTTCATTGAAGTACTAATCACAAAAGCTCTACTGCATCTTTCTCTAACATTGGCATTATTATTTTTAACATCTGTTTTTGCCCAAACACTGTACACATTAGCATTTATTATAATAGCAGACTCTGGTCAAGAAGGATATTTTAAGGAGTTGCATGAATATGTGAGGTATCTCTGTGACTGCAGACTGAACTAGCTAGGTAAACTACTCTGAAACTGTACAGCATTTATTTTAATTATACCAAACACCTCACAAGCATTGTGGCGGAAAATGTTTGACTACTTATCCAAGGACACTAGTCTGGACATTAATCTGTTCCTTAACTTTGTACTGACAATCAAGCAAAATGTATCTCAAAGATTTCAGTGTATGCGCTGAATACATTGAAGTAGCTGAAAGAGTGCATGGAGACTTGTATACTTTATTAGACAAATTCAACACCATAAATGTGGATTCCGCCAATGCATCAGGTTTAAACATAACACCCACGTCTTTAATCATCAACTTTTCTTCAGTGGCAGAAGGTAAAACAGCTTTTAAGAGCTGTTAGAACTTCACTTATAAACAAAATGTGAGGCAGAATGATGCGTCTAACAGCGATTTAAGCGCTTCATTCTTCAGAGGAATACTTCAGGAACAACAAATGCTTCAGACTGTAAAAAAAACTACCAGGGGATGGAATATACTAGATATTGTTTGTGTTCCCAAAGAAATTACTGTAACTTCAAGTCAAGTTTTACCACCATTGATGTGCAGTGATCATGGGGTCATAAAGGTTAATTTGTTGCCAGAAAATTCTGTCAAACTGAAATCTAAGCCAATGCACAGAAGGTTATTTACAGATTATAGGGAAGCAAAATAGTTACTATATAAAACTAACTGGAGTGAGGTGTTCAGTGGAAAAACTGCAGATGGAATGTGGAAAGTTTTGAAAGAGAAATTGTTTGAGTGCAAAAAGTCAAAAAATGTTTAACATCAAGATCTAGACATGCAACATCAGGGGGGAATATCTCCATAAGAACAAGATACCTGACTAAGGTGAGAAACAAAAAATATAAGAAATGGAAGAGAGTTCGAACTACAACTTTGAAAACTGAAATAAACGAGCTGGACAGACAGATTAAGCATAGTGTTAGACAAGATGAAGAAAAATTTTAAGAAAATTTATATAAAGATATTGAGCATAATAGGAAACCTTTTTATAGATACATAAGATGTGGAAGGAGTAAAGATATACAAATTGATAAACTGTGTGCAGATTCTAAAATTTATTTTTAGACACAACAGATTATAGATATATTTACAAAATCTTATGCAAAGCAGTTTGGCTCCACAAAAGGGGTGGTAAGTTGTCCTAGTGACATCCAGGTAACCCCAGATACTGGAATCAAATTAGATTATATTGAAAAAGAACTGTGCAAACTGGATCCAAACAAAGCGCAGGGAGAAGACGGAATAAGTAACAATGACCTGAGAACACTTAAACAAGAACTTACACTGCCATTACGTCTATTATTCACTAGGTCACATAAATATGGGCGGATTCCTCAAGACTGGAGACTAGCGCTTATTAAACCTGTCTTTAAGGGAAAGGGGAGTAGGACAAACCCAGAATCATACAGACCCTTAAGTCTACTTTCACGTTGTGGAAAAATAATGAAGAAGGTAATATTAAATAAGTTATTGTCAGAACTGTATAGGTTGGCACTTGAAACCATATATCGGCATGCATATGTTGAAAATAGATCTATTACCACCTGTAACATGATGTTCTATAACAATATAATAACAGCTATGAATGAAAATTTGTGCTGTGATGTGATTTATATAGATTTAACTTCATAATTTGACTGATTCATGCACAAAACACTGATCAATAAATTAGTACAACTAGGTATTGACGTACTGTTGATAATATGGACAGCTGCATGGCTTAGAAATAGGACATGGCAAATATCACACACCAACTGGACAGTTGAAATCCTTGGCAGCAGTCAAGGTGCCCCACAGGGCTCTGTACTAGGCCCTTACCTGTTTAGATTATATCTTTCAGATCTTTCTCTTTCATCTGAGGTGTTCTACAGTCTATATGCTGATGACCTGAAATTGGGTAAACTGATTACAAGTGTTACAGATAAGGCATGTCTGCAAAATAATTTGACTAAATTGACCATTTGGGCACAGGAGAATAATATGTTGATAAATACATCAAAAACTAAGCATATGAGATTTGGGAGACATAAACTGAAAGGTGAACATTTAATACAGCACACAGTGATTGAAACTGTAGACTCATTTAAGGACCTGGGTATATGGGTAGATTCAACTATGCGTTTTTCTAATCATATCAACTAATTGGCTAATGATAGTAATAGAACTATAGGTTGTATAAAAAGATTTATAAAGTCTAGGAAATCAAACATAATGAAGTCATTGTTTGTTAGTTACATTAAAACCAAACTTGAGTATGGAATAACAATATGGAAACCCTATAGGAAAACAAGCATGAATAAACTGGAAAGAGTACAGTGGATATATACTAAGGGCATCCATGGATATAAAAATCTAAGTTATTATGAAAGACTAAAATATCTGAACTTGCACAGTGTCTCACAGATATTTAAAGAGGAGATCTTATTCAGGTATATAGGGCATTTAGGGACAACTACCTCTGGGAATGTTTGGGATTATCAAAAAGTACTAGAGAATCGTCACATAACCAATGTAGAAGATTCTATAGGAATGAGAATATTACTAATTGGTTCTCTGACAGAGTAGCTGATGCTTGGAACAGACTACCTAATTACATTAAAGCAAGAACTAGTCCAGACATTTTTAAGAACAGCCTGGACATGTATTATGGGAACAAGTGTTTTGGCATACTGGCAAGCTAGAAGGGCTTTAATGCCCGTGCTTGAAATATTTGTATGTATGTATGTATGTATGTATGCATTCACTTCAGAGTGCTGTCTCTTTGACAGCACCAAACTTGGTAAACACATCAAGCTCCTACACTTGTTTTCTGTAACTGGTAGTACATGGTGCAGATAATGTTCCATGTAATACAAATAATTAGGAGTATGCCGCTGGTCATAATCAGCTGTGCATACATGGATGCCAATAGTCACCTCTTTAGCTGGATTTTTTGGCATTCAAGTCTCAAACAAATAACACGGTGGTTATGAACAGAGACTTGATTGTAATCCTATCTATTATTGTCTACAGCTTGCACTGCATACAGTCTATCCATTAATGTTGGCATTTTGTTCTGTTCTTTCACCTACAGTATATTAAAGGCATATATTACAAAAATACTTCTGATTATATTTTTCACAGAATTTTGAAAAATGTTTAAAACTCCCACACAAAGCATATAAACTCTGTTAAATCCCTTAGAAATGTGTGTTCTTACGCCAGCGACATTTCTTACAGTGGTTGTGGTTTGTGCTTGATAAGTTTTTTACCATCTTAGGAAGTACCTGATCACCAGCATTCTTATAATTTTTTTTTTATCTTTTGCCATTTTTAGCTTCATTTTGCCATCTTTTTCATTTAGTCTTTATTTTCACACTTCAACCTCTTGTACTATATTTTCAGCTTTACTCTTGAAAGGTCACTTGCTTTACATGTCAACTGCTTTGTTCAGTGTCAACTCTTCATTTAAAAATCTGCCTCTGACCTGATCACTTCTGATTCCTCATTCAAGTAAGCATCTATTGACTTCTGAAAGCCTTGACTTCTACTGATAAAAATATTGTTTTACAAATGGTAGTTTCTTCTCTGACACACATCAAGCTTTAATTTTATCTTTCAAGACATAAATCTTATATCTCCTGCCTCCTTAACATGAAATGTGTTAAAATTCTTTAATTGCATTCTCAATTGCAATATGAAGGAACAATGAACAATATATGTTTACTGGACTTTCAGATAGTCCATGCAATGTGAGATAATCCTCAAATTCTTCCATCTTTCAATTTTCTCGTCATTTTTTTAACTGTGAAAGACACTGCAGGGTGCAATGATGACATCTCAATATAAAAACTGAAGCAATAGTACTGGAGATGTTGATAGATCAGTGAGGCATGAAACATAAAATAAATATACTCAAGCTAGATTCAAAAGTAATACAAAAACAGTTTCATTAAAAATCTAAATACAAAAATGAGACTTAAATGATCTTTATCAAAAACATGAAATTTAGAATTTGCTTTATAATACTCTGGCTAGTGATAGCACAGAATCACCATTGTTGAACCACAAAAAAAAAATTGCAGCAGTACAACCACAGGACAGAACAAAACACTATAGGTAGCTACCTGTCTCCCTCCCTCTTAAACACACACGGACACCTACCTGTCTCCCTTCCTCTTACAGGCACACACTCCCCTTGCCTCCTTCCCTCTTATACACATACACACCCCTACCTACCTGTCTGGCTTCCTTTTACACACGTACACACACCTATATGCCTGCCTCCCTCCTTCTGACACGCACACACACACACACACACACACACACACACACACACACACACACACACACACACACACACATACACATACAAAATACCTCTCAACCTCTTTGGTGCAAGAAATATGGACAAACCTTGTCATAATGTGTGGAACAAAGGGCCAAAGCTAAGGATACATTTTAAATATTGTTGTTATAAACTTAGAAAGTTAATAGAACAACAAGTTTTGAATTAATACAAATTTTCTGAAACATATGAAATCTAAAGCTCAAAAGTATGCCATTATTTTCTTCAGTCCTCAATGATTTGCCAGAGAAACCCCATTTTATGCGAAACAGACCAAATAAGGCAAACATCTGGCACACTCTGCAAATATCTGGTCAACTGACAGCTGCACTCAGGCACCGCTTCTTATTAAAGTCTTGATAAAAAAAAAAAAAAAACCTTCAAGTTCTGTCAACAAGATCGTGCAGATCGATCATCAGCTCAACAGTTGTTTAAATTTCCTTCCAAGTTCTAACTGCTGGCAGAAAACACAGGGCAAGTGAGCAGCTGCTCAGTGTTAGTCGCAAACATGGAAGTTGTTCCTTCTCCTCTAAAAACTAAGGGCAAGCAGCTGCTTAGCCACTGCTCAGCTGCAAACAGGGAAGTTTCTTTCTTGCATTTTTTTTCTTTTTTTTTTAAATAAGTTGTGGATGAGCAGCGCAACTTTTGTTTCTCCATTTACAGGGTCAGGTCATGGATGATGCCCGAAAGTCAGGTCGGTGCAAGTGAGCTCGCGGACCCCTTAAGTTTATTGTACAGACACCCAGGGGTCTGCGGACCCCAGTTTCGGAAACACTGTTTTAAAGAATTATGCAACTGAACTAAAAGATTAATGCAGACAAGAAAATCTACCACAGTAACTCCTTACTAAATCAGTGACCCAAATAATTCTGGTCTTCTATTAATAATATACTCCACCCTGAAACAACCAAAAGTTCTAATCTTGCCCCAAAGAACACGCTCTCTGAAATAGCGGCTTAGTTTAACACACATTTTATAGAAAGCATTAAAGCCCTCACTAAAGATTTTCCACCTGTTTCACCCTAAAACCTATCCAGACCTCCTACGTCAAATCACTGCTCCTTAAACTGAAACCCTGTTCTCCTTCATCAGATAATCTCTCAGCAGGATACCTGTAGCTTGCTGTCGGTTCTATAGCCTCTACTGTGTCTGTACTAATTAATAGCTCTATCAAGGAATCGTGTTCCTTTTCTATGGAAAAAATTCTTAGTCATTCCCCTTCATAAAGGGGGAAACTCATCTAATATAACCAACTTCAGACCTATTGCTATATTATTTCCCTTTGTCAAATCTTCTGGAGAAGTACATTCACAAACAACTTCTTGAACATATCCTTCAGGAGAAGCTCCTGCCCCCCCCCCCCTTCCAGCATGGTTTTAGACCATATCACTACCACTTTCTGATTCACCTTCAGAGATTCTACTAACAAGGCCAGAGACAAAGACAAACTTGTTTCCTCTGTATTCCTTGATCTCTCTAGAGCCTTTGATCTAGTGTCTCACTAAACCTCCTGTACCAACTATCTTCCCTAGGGCTATCATAATCCACACTACTGTGGTTTAACAACTACTTAACAGATAGATACCAGTCTGTTAAATGGCTTTCCACCTTTTCTCCCTTCCTTCCCATCAATAATGGCATGTCACAAGAGCTCCAGTCTCAGCCCTGTGCTCTTCAATATATTTACTAACAATCTAAATAAATCCTCTGAGCAAGCTTCCTTATACAATACGCTGATGATTCAACCCTAATATGTACTTCAGATAACCTCATACATCTTCACAGAATTACTCAATAAGCCTTTAACTCTGTTGAAAGATGTCTACAGGATAATCACCTGACTAACTCCCCCCAAAAATCTAAATTACTTCTCTTTTTTTTTCAAACTCCCATTTCCATGAACCAACAAATTTAAAACTTCTTCCTTAAATAATACCACGATTGGAGTTACGTCACATACAAAACTATTTGGAATGTCAATCGATGACAGTCCTAAATTTGATTTAGTAGAACAAGTAGATTGCAGTGGGACATGACAAACCGAAAAATATAAATACTTAAAAACAAAACAAGGCATCAAAATGCTGAGAGTAGGATAAAATAGTTTAATGTAACACAGAAACAAATTTGTTTAGGTTAGCGCTTTCGCAGTTGCCTGCTTCCTCAGACCTTAGTAAAAATGACAATAGTTACTAAAATCTCCTTTAAATACTCCATATAACCAATAAAAACAAACATATTTAATGAGGCAAACTTCTTTTCTTTAAAATAGGTTTTAAAGAGACGGCACTATTCAGACCTGGAGGGGCATATGCCTTAAAGTCAATGATCCATTTTAGTTCAACACAGTCTGTCTCATTATGCAAGTTACCTTCTCTTGGACTATCATTAACCTTTTGTAGAACCAAGAATTTGAAACTGTGGTCCTCCCAACCTCTGACACATGCTTGGCCAATGTATTAGTTAATTTGTTGCTACGTATATCATTAAAATGTTCCAACACCCTTTCCTTCAACATATGATTGGTCTTACCTATGTAAAAATAATCACATAGGTTACACCTAGCCATATAGACTATATTTTTAGTTGAGCAATCTGCATAGAAGGATAACTCTATTGCTTTCATGGTCACTGGGTGTGCAACCATGCAAGTTGACCAAATATTGGGGCAGTCTTTACAAGTCCTGCATGCATATGTGCCTTTATGCTGTGAAATAAATTGTCCATAAGACCTATTATGCTTATAGCACAAACGCTGCTTCAAGTTCTTACAATTTTTGAAGCAGAATTTGGAGGTAGATTCTATCACCCTGCTTATTTTTGGAGCCATCAACAGAATTGGCCAATTCCTCTTAACAATCTCACATACTCTCCTGACCCCTCCAGAATAAGTTAGACACATTCTGTTCACTACCTTAGTACCCACAGCCTTTTCACTCTCTGTGGTTATAGAGGATTGGTCAGAAAAGAAGAGTTTTGTTTTAGTGCATCCCAATTTATTGACTTCTTCTATGGTTCTCTCTATTTCCTCAATTTTATAGCCCCTATCCATAAGATCTAAGCAAAGTGCTTTGAATGCTTCCTTTAGTGATTCAGGTTCTGTGTACAATCTTTTGCACTGAAGTACCTGATTTTTCACTACATTTCTAGTAGTATGTCTAGGGTGCATACTAGAACAGTACAATATGCCGTTCTTCCTACATTTTTTCTGTATTGCTTGGTAGACAGACTGTCAAGCATATTCTTGCTAACTGTAACATCAAGAAAATCAATGGTTTCCTGAGAATAATGCAAACAAAAGGACAAATAGGTGGTGGTACTCTCCAGATAGAATATTAAGATCTACCTCGTTGCCATGCCAAATAAAAAAATGTCATCCACAACATGCATCATAAACATGTCACTACTAAAGACTGATTCTTTTTCCCAATTGGCAAGAACTAAATTGGCACACGTATTTGCTGTGCTCATAGCTACTCCTACTATTTGAAGTAAGTATTCAGATTCATAAAGAAAAACATTATTCTCCAGGATTAAATCTAGTAGGGCACAGATCATGTTAATCTTTATACTATAGTAACCACTTTCCTTAGAAACTGTCTCACATTTGCAACACCATCTTCATTTGGAATAACTGTGAATAAAGAATTCACATCTAAGGTGACAAAAACATACTTCTGATTGCATCCTCATCTCTATGCTTAGCCCATGTATAAAGATGTTCCCAAAATTGCTTACTGTCCCTCAGAACAGTCTCCACTTTGTCCAGGACACTCCTAAGTTGTTTCTCAACATATATGGACATTGGCTCATTAAGCTACCCTCTCCCAGATACAATAGGTCTAAGGGGAGGGTTCAGTGGATCTTTATGTACTTTTGGCAGACCATATATCACCGGTATGGTGGGATGTTGAACAGAGACATATATATACAAAGAGTAATGTATTTGATCTGTCATAAGCATGTCATACACATAGAAGTTCAATCTGTTAATGATTGCATTGACCTGGTATTTCTGCAGGACTACATATACAGTGTTAACTTATAGCATTTCATGCATTTTATTCAAATAGTCTAGTTTGTCAAACACAACAATCCCTCCTCCTTTGTCTCTGTCTTCTTCACTTTACCTTGTTTTGTTGCAGTGCTATTTGAATTTGTTTTTGTTAGTGTATTATATCTATGATTTTTTATTCTTATTATATGCATTTTAATGAAATTGAATGGGCGGGTTTTATTGGTCTGATTTGATTGGTCCTTGCTATTATAAATTTGTAAGACATTTGTCATTGGGCTGTGGTCTGATGAAGCGATATTTGACTGTGCAAGTGCTTTGTTATTGTGTCACTGTTTTGTTCATATTAAATTTTTATTTTATTTTTCTGCCGTGCTTCAGTGTCCATGTCTTTCTGACTACAATTGTACTTCTAAGAGCAGCCTACTGTGTGTGCAGTCAGCTGCACCGCACTTCATCCATCCCATTTCTGTTGTATTCTTAAATCCAGTGACTTTTAAGTTGCCCTTCCTTCATCTCAATTTAATGTCAATAGTCCTTCCAGTGCCCTGTCATTCACTCCTATCAGAAATTAATAAAAAGAACATGCATGTGCCAGCCCAAACCTTAAACTCATTAAACTTTGGTTACCCTCCCATGCATATCTTCAGACAGATTAATTACATGCACCAACATCCACAGTTTTAACCATTTCCAGCTTACTTTTTAAATCTCCAGATAGTACCATTATCCGTAATGAAAGACAAGGGTAGCTTACTTCCTTCAACATTAGAAGGTAGCTGTTACTCATTCTAACCTGCTAAGGAATTCCTCCATTGTCATAAGGAATTAACCTAATGTCTTAACTGTAAAGTTACCTCAACACCTTAGCTTTACAGGAAGGTGTAACATCTACAGCTTGTAAAAGTCTGAGTCAAGAAATTGTTTAACCCAGTAAGTATAAGTAGGAATACATTGCAGTATACAGGTACTGCATGACCTTACCTTTCAAGACCTCAAACAACATAAAAACTGTGGTACACCTGCCAACAACTTGTTGCTTTTGGCTTTTCTCTTAAGATCTATGAGCAATGCAAGTTTCTAGCAATACTGTTGGCAAAACTCTCAGCAGGCACAGTTCAGGTGAGCATACACATGCTCCTATTAAGGACATTGCTGAGGTTCTTAAGATCCCTCCAACCAAAACCTAAGAAAGTATGTCCAAACCACACGACCCTTACTCATATGACCCAATTCACAGATAGTGTCCAGGGTTCTTATTCAAATCTCCTACTGAAGTACAGCTAAAGAATGACAATATTGCAACAATTGAAGGGGTCTAGTAAACCTGAATTAGTTCATAAACCAGTTAGTAGCATACTAAATTGAAGCAGCCCCACTGAAATACTCATATCTCGATATTCTGTAGTTTGTAAAATGGACGCATACTTCACACATCTCTCATAGGTGTAAGCAGCAAGTGATTGTGATCTGCTTACTGGGGGCACAAATCAGGGACATAGCTTAGAGACTGACTAAAATAAAGGACAGATATGTTACAACTGACATTGCAGTCATAACATATTATCTCAATCACAAGAGTGAATACACTGAGGACATCATCACTTATTGATGTGCAAAGGATATGATGGGCATATCCAACGTTTTTGATATTTTCCTAAGAACAAATCTGCATATTTTGTGAAATTCTACCATCTTTGCAACTGACATCTGAGTTTAGAATTACCGTCTTGATCTTTATTTTTTTGGCTAAGGCCTTGACGCCATTAGCAAGGGATGCAGTGTTTTTTTTTTAACGTCACATTTAATGTGTGACCAGCCTGCCTGCTTTGCAGTTAATAGATTGCATATATCACTACAGGGCAGACAAGTACTTAGTAGGAAATCTTCTGTCTTTACATTGTCTTTTGTATACTTAATCAAATGGCAGTCAAACAAACTTTTTTAAGCAGTATTTGCATACAGGTTATACATATCTGCACCACATATGAAATGTAGTTCAAAGATACTAATGCAATAACAAATACTTCATGGTTACAAAATTTTCAGTTCTGTAAGCCAAATGGAACAGGTGATAGTGTCTCAATATGTGTACAATACTATATATAGAAAAAAAGCTATTAATACATGCACAATACTATATAATACTACATATAGAAAGAAACATACAATACTATATAGTACTACATACAGAAATAAAAGCTATGAATATGTGTATAGTAGTACATAATACTACATATAGAAAGAAAGGCTATTAATACATGCACAATACTATATAATACCATATATAGAAAGAAAAACTGTTAATACATGTACAATACTATATTATGCTATATATAGAAAGAAAGGCTATTAATAACTACAAGAGAACACAAGGTTTTGCTTTAAAGTTAAGAAAGTGCAGTTGTGTAGGAATTTACCATAATCATGGATGCTTGAATGCATTCAATGGTGGAGCAGTGACACTTGCGACTTCAGAAACTGAAGGCTGAATGATTTGCTTGACTTCCAGAGCTTAGCACCTTTCCCCCTTCAGACTAGGTAGCTATCTTCCTTGGGTTATCAAGACATCAGCAATATGAGGAATGTCCACTTACACCATCTTTTGTTCTTTCTTGCCCTCATTCCACCACTGTCGGAGATCTCTCTAGTCTGAACACTGACTGGCCCGGAGATAAGGATACTTAAGGGATGAGCCTAACTAAAAAACCTGCAAGCAGCCTCTGCAAGACATAGGTCAACCCTGTGAAAGGAAGAAGATGGTTAGTGTACTACAGATGGATAAAGGGGGGAAGAGGGACAAGGGTGTCCAACTTATCCCATAAATGCTTACAGGAAATGGAGACAGAAGTGAGGTGGGAGAAAAATGGTACTGCAATAGTGCAAATGCTTCAACATCTGCAGATAAGGTAAATTCCTACATAAATATACTATTGTCTATGTATGTTTCACTGTTGTAGTAATAATACTCAGAAAGATTTCCAAAACATATGGACCCGTGGTGACAGGCCCTATGTGGGAGCAGTCTGCGGAAGGCATTGAGGGCTATTATAAACTCTTTCTTTACTCTATAAGAGAAATTCACATTTGTCAGTTTGTGTGCTGAACCATGAATTATGGTTTTAGTGAAGTGGGCTCTAACCTGCACTGGTACAGTCCTGGCACGAAGGGAGTAACAGAAGCAAATGCAGTGTGCTATCTAGGGCTGTTTGGAAATAGGCTCCCCATTTTACTCTTTGTAAAGGAGATAACTGGCTGTTCAGGTTGTCTTATCTCCCTGATTCTGTCAAAGTAATATCTCAAGTGTCTGTGCACAGCAAGGGAGTGTAAAATCCCCTCCCTTTTATGTTGGGGAGCTTGAAAAAACACAAGTAGGTGGATAAATCAATTCAAAGATAGTTTTGTTAGAACTTTAGATGTAAAGGTAGGGTCAGTATGTATGGTGAGCCTATTGTTACATTAGAAGAGGAAGGGTTCTTTACACATTAAGGTTTGCATTTTTAAAATTCTTTTGTTAGAGGTTACTGGGGCTAATCAACTGTTTTATGCCTAAACCTTTAGTGGAGTAGAAGTGGCTGGCTCAAAGGGACATAAGGAAAGTGCTTCTAGAATATAGTTGATGTCCCGTGATATCCCTTTTTTGGGTGTTCTCAAATGCAGGAGGCTCTTAAGGAATTTTCTCACTGATAACAAGGAGAAGAGAGAAGGCACCAGGAGAGATAGCATACAATTGCTGAAATACATACTTTCAGTGAGTATAAGACAACCCTGATTTTCAAAGACTGATAGAAAGTCAAGGATCATGGACACCTGTGTTGTACATCAGCTGTTCCTTGATCTCTCCTTTGGCACCAAAGAAAGAAGCTTTTCCACTTAAATAGACATGACTTCCATTTGTTGGGCTTCCTATCCACCCTATGTATGTGGAACACATCTTCTTAATTGTGCCTAAAGGGTAGGAGTGCTGAATCATCCATAGTGACAGCCTCAGTGTCTTCAGGTTAGAGTGAACAAATGAGAACCAATACTGCCTGCATCAAAAGTGCCAAAATGAGGGTGTGAGGGCATTTTTGGTCTGTCTTCCTTCATCTTTTGCAAAAACCTGTAGATAAGTGGATAACTCCACAGTAATATGTGCGGCCCCTTCCATACATGAACTACAATCACTGACACAAGAGTCCTTTATAACAGTCGAAACATGGTTTACAAACTCTCTCAACTTATCCTGAACCCCAACAAACCAAACTTATGCTTACACCCAAACAGATTTACTGCCCCCTGCCCCTCTTTCAATATTGAATCAACAAATAAGACCATTATCACTCCCACTGTTCACACTAAACTTCTAGGGGTTGAAATAGATCACAATATGAGATTTGATATCCACATATCACAAACCATAAAAAAGTGCATAAAAAACTAGGCACACCATACAGGAACAAACTATACCTTACAAACAACACAAAAGCGACAATAGCTCAAACTCACTTGATCTCTACCATGCTGTACTCATCACCCACACTCACCAATGTGAGAAAATCTGACCTTGCAAGTCTTGAGACATGCTAGAACAAAACTGCTACATTTGCCACCAACGCAACCTCTAGGACACATTACAGTATAGCACTCACGCAGCTTAACTGGCTTGAGCTTCCCCAGCTCTTGCTTTACTGCCAACTAACCATGACTCAGACAAGTCTCTAGCAGAAAGAAAACACACCTGCCCTGCAAAACCTACTACAGCCATACTCCAGTAGCAGAACTTTACAATCCAATGACAAATCCCTGATAAAAGTTTCCATGGCCAACAATCAGGTTGGGGAATCCCTCTTCTCCAACTATATAGTTAAAATTTGGAATGCATTTCCTACTAACATAATATCAACCGCAACCTCAGCTCAGTTCAAACTAACACTAAAGACTCACATATCTAAAAAATGGAGCTGTCCATGTATGGCTCCTGATCAAACAACTTGTTCCTACACATGCTACTATAATGAGTAAGTCTTTATCAGTACTTTGTAATACAAATGGTATCTAAGTCTATGTAAACCATACACTGTATAGTATACTTGTACATCTTTCTACTGTCTACAGCTGTGTATCATTTATACTGTATTTGAATCATTAATAATTTTATAAGTTTTACATAGAGCTTTTCTCCCCAGGCCTCCACTGAAAAAGGACATGGGTCCAGTCAGACTTTCCTGGTAACCAATGTAAAATAAATAAATTAAATAAAATAAGGGGTGTTAGCTAAAAAACAAACAGAAACAGACTTGACCAACCTATGGAGAAGGTATATGTTGCCCAGGCATCCATGTACTGAGCTGTCTGTAAAGTGGAAAAGAAAACATCTATTTCTGGCATCCAGTAAAATGTGCCTGTTCGGTATCCATTCTTGTGGATTTGACACTTTGTCCTGCTTAGCTAGTCTGCCAATTAATTTTCCTGAGATGGGATATATGATGTCATGATTGTCATCTTTTTTTCTCCTGGACCAAACACCATGCTTCTACAGTCAACATGCATTATGTACCACATCACTATTGTGTTGACTGTGCAAGGTCCCTGGTTGCCAAAATGATTTGAAAACCTTTATTGTTAGGATTACTACCATCATTTTTTGATGCCAATGTGTCTTTTCCTCTGGTTATAGTCCAAAGCTTTGTGGATCCTCATTTCTCCTGTGTAAGTCCTCTGCTAGTTATGTTGAAAAATCCATAGCAAGCATCTAAGTAGGTGGCTGGTTAGAGGGCAACCTGTTGTTGAAATGAATTTACATACATATATACATATACATATACATACATACAGATATGTCAAGCAAGGGCATTAATGCTCTTCTAGCTTTCCAATATACCAAAACACTTGTTCCTATAATAAGTGTCCAGGCTGTTCTTACAAATAACTAAACTAGTACTTGCTTTAATGGAATTTGGAAGTCTGCTCCATGCATCAGCTACTCTGTCAGAGAACCAATTAGTACACTTTGCATTCCTATAGAATCTTCTACGTAGGTTGTCTGATGATTCTCTAGTACTTTTTGATAACCCCAAACATTCCCAGAGGTAGTTGTCTCTAAATGCCCTATATACCTGAATAAGATCTCCTCTTAGATATCTGTAAGAGACACTGTACAAGTTCAGATATTTTAGTCGTTCATAGTAACTTAAATGTTCACATCCATGGATACTTTTGGTGTATTTCTGCTGTACTCTTTCCAATTTACTCATGCTTGTTTTCTTATAGGGTTTCCATATTGTTACTCTATACTTAAGTTTGAGTCTGATGTAACTAACAAACAATGACCTCATTACTTTTGATTTCCTAGACTTTATAAATCTTTTTATACAACCTATAGTTCTATAACTATCATTAACCAACTGGCTGATATGATTAGAAAAACTCATTGCTGAATCTACCCATATATCCAGGCCCTTAAATGAGTCTACAGTTTCAATCACAGTGTGCTGTATTAAATATTCACCTTTCAATTTATGTCTCCCAAATTTCATATGCTTAGTTTTTGTATTTATCTGCATATTATTCTTCTGTACCCAAATTGTCAATTTGGTCAAGTTATTTTGCAGATATGCCTTGTCTGTACCACATGTATTCAGGTCATCTGCATATAGACTGTAGAACACCTCAGATGAAAAAGTTAGGTCTGAAAGATACAATCTAAACAAGTAAGGGCCTAGGACAGAGCCCTGTGGGACAGCCTGACTGTAACCAAGGATTTCACTTGACCAGTTGCTGTATGATACTTGCCATGTCCTATTTGTAAGCCATGCGGCTATCCATCTTATCAAGAGTACATCAATGTCTAGTTATACTAATTTATTGATCAGTGTTTTGTGCATGACCCTGTCAAATGCTGAAGTTAAAGTTATATCAATTACATCTCAGCACAATTTTTCGTTTATAGCTGTTATTATATTGTTATAGAACATCATGTTACAGGTGGTAATAGATCTATTTTCAAGATATGCATGCTGATATATGGTTTCAAGTCCCAACCTAGCCAGTTCTAACAATAACATCCAGTATTACCTTCTACATTATTTTTCCACAACATGAAAGTAGACTTAAGGGTCTATATGACTGGGTTTGTCCTACTCCCCTTTCCCTTACAGACAGGTTTAATAAGCGCATGTCTCCAATCTTGGGGAATCTCCCCATATGTATAGGACCTAGTGAATAATATATATAATGGTACCGTAAATTCTTGCTGAAGTGTTCTCAAGTCATTGTTACTAATTCTGTTTCCTCCCTGTGCTTTGTTTGGATCCAGTTTGCACAGTTCTTTTTCAATAAAATCTAATTTGATTCCAGTATCTGGAGTTACATGGATGTTACTAGGACAAGTCATCACCCCTTTTGTGGAACCAAACTGTTTTGCACAAGATTTTGTAAATATATCTATAATCTCGTGTCTGAGAATAATTTTAGAATCTGCAGACAGTTTATCAATTTATCAATTTGTGTGTCTTTACTCCTTCCACATCTTACGTATCTACAAAAAGGTTTCCTATTATGCTCAATATATTGATATAAATTTTCTTCAACTTTTTCTTGATCTTGTCTCAAACTATGCATAATATATTTGTCCAGATTGTTTATTTCATTTTTCAAAATTGTAGTTTGCCCTCTCTTCCATTTCTTATATTTTTTTGTCACTCACCTTAATCAGATATCTTGTTCTTATGGAAATATATTCCTCCTGAGGTTGTATGCCTAGATCCTGATGTTAAACATTTTTTTGCACTCAGATAATTTCTCTTTCAAAACTTTCCACATTCCATCTGCAGTTTTTCCACTGAACACCTCACTCCAGTTAGTTTTACATAGTGACTGTTTTGCTTCAATATAATCTGTAATTAACCTTCTGTACATTGGCTTAGATTTCAATTTGGCAGGATTATATAGCAAATTAACCTTTATAACCCCATGATCACTGCACATCAATGGTGGTAAAACATGACTTGAAGTAACAGTAATTTCTTTAGGAATGCAAGCAACATCTAGTATGTTCCGTTCTCTGGTAGGATTTTTTACAATCTGAAGCAATTGTTGTTCCAGAATATACGTTGTGAATAATTTCCTTACTAACATTGTTGAATCAATATTATTCCAGTCTATTTCTGGTAAATTTAAGTCCCCAGCTAATATTATTCTTCCCACCTGTGTGTCATTTAAGAAATGTATGAATTTTTCTAGGTCATCTGCACTTGACTTTGGTTGTCTATACACTCCAACGATTGTTATATGTTCCACGGTTGTTTTTACTGTCACAGTTACACAGTCTATAGTATTGGTGTTATCACTGAACATGTAATAATTACAGGTCTCACAGCTATCTTAAATCCCTGTCATAACACCTCCATCTGATTTTTTGTTAAAATGTCTGTTACAGTAAAAACATTTATATCCTGACAGAACTGGTTTCCAGTCATTGTTCTTTAACCATGTTTCACAAACAATAACAACATCAATCTTGTGGGAATGTAGCAAAGTTTTCAATAAAAAAACTTTATTATTAATACTCCTAGCATTAACAACCATTAGAGATGCTTCAAGTGTTGATATCTGTGAACTGTTAAATTTTCAACTTGGCAAAAACCCTTATTTCTGAATAAATTAGTACTTTTTCTACAGCTTTGGTGGTCATATTTTCAATTTGGATACAAAAATCCTACCTAGTGTTTGTCAAATATTGCAAAATATCTGATGCAAAAATTCTCTTTCCTGATCTTGACAAATGCATGCCATCCTGTCTGAACACGTGCCCAAAACTAGGCTTGGATGCTCTACACATTTCCATTTTTTAAAACAGGACATTTTTTCCATGTAGATATTTACCCAAAAAATCTTTTCATTCACAGTGACCTGACTATCCTTTCTATAAGTGATTTGTGAAAAATACGTTCTAACACCAGTACAAGCTATACTATCTAAGAGGGCTATCAGTTCCCTACTAACAGTCAGAGAATCCTTGCAGATGACATCATTTGTACCAACATGAGTAAAAAATGGATCCGTACTTCCTTACATTAAGGCATTTCAAGGCTTGTCTTACATCATCTATTTTTACTCCTGGCAAGCATAACACTGTTCGATGTTCATTATCTTCTTTGCAAATATAAGTATCAGTTCCTCTAATAATTGAATCTCCAATTACAAGAATATCTTTGCTGGCCAGCTCTGAAGAATCTTCAGTTTCTAATACAGTAATATCTGCTCTATCAATTGTTACAAAGGATAAATCTTCATCACCATTAAGCTTATTAATCCCACCGTTTTCATTGTGTATTAAAGTCTCATCCATCTGGTATTGTAAATCCTCAGCTTCAGCCATGTAGTCAACATCTACAACAAAATAGCAAAATTCACCACAAACTCCTCCTACTGCATCCACCACTGTCAAGCCCTAAAACAGCTTACCTGGCTGGAACTCTCTAACACCTTAGATCTAAACCAACTTCTTCTAGCTCAACAAATACTGTACCAACCTGACAAAACTCTAGCCTTACAAGACCAGATCACCCTCTACTCCAATAACTGAGAACTTAGATCCACTAACAAGGCACACATCGCAATCTCCAAAAGCCATCACAGCTCTGGTGACTCCTTGTATTCTAGTAACATTGCCAAGACTTGGAACTCTCTACCACTACAAATCAGGGTACAACCTAACAAAACCAACTTCAAAAAAACAGCTTATTTCCCACCTAAACAAGTCAAGTACATGTAACTGCCTAGCACCTGGCTGACATATTTTAACACTTTCCCCTACCCACTATCCCACCTCTTCTTTAAAACTCCCCCAGATGGACTATATTTATTATCAGACATTACTTACCAACTCATAAACTTTGAAATACGGACAACACAGGAACTCAGTTGATGATATCCTAGGGTTTATTCACAACTCCAAATTTTCGGCAATAGCAGCAAACTGAAGAATACAGTCACAATACAAATCCACATTAACGCTTTTCGAAATCCACTGCGTTTTCGTTTACAAAGTATGCACTTCCTCAGATGAATGATGAGCTCACTTAACATTCTTTATATACTGTCACTAATTGATTAATTAATTAATGGATAAGTTAATTAAAACTGTATTAAAACAGATAAAATTACATTTGTTCAAACACCTTTGAATAAGAAATATATATATTTCATTCCAAAATTCATTATTTGAATGTGCTATCAAATGTTTAAATCCAATTACTTTGATGCATGTGTTAAAAAACTTATTAATTATTAAAAAGTAATTGGATTTAAACATTTGATAGCACATTCAAATAATGAATTTTGGAATGAAATATATATATTTCTTATTCAAATGTGTTTGAACAAATGTAATTTTATCTGTTTTAATACAGTTTTAATTAACTTATCCATTAATTAATTAATCAATTAGTGACAGTATATAAAGAATGTTAAGTGAGCTCATCATTCATCTGAGGAAGTGCATACTTTGTAAACGAAAACGCAGTGGATTTCGAAAAGTGTTAATGTGGATTTGTATTGTGACTGTATACTTCAGTTTGCTGCTATTGCCAAAAATTTGGAGTTGTGAATAAACCCTAGGATATCATCAACTGAGTTCCTGTGTTGTCCGTATTTCAAAGTTTATTGGTTTTTCCTCACCACTTGGTTATTTTTACTTACCAACTCACTGACACTTACTCCCCACTGTCCCACCTATACCCACTAATTATCTCCTAGACTAAGTTACATAGCTTTCCTTTGAAATGTCAGTTTTTAGTTTTTTTCTTTCTTCTCTTATCTTTATTACATGTTCAAGATTATCTCTACTAAACATATGGTATGAACAACAATCACGTTACTACCTGCTATACTTTTAATTGTATGTCTAAACCATTATGCTTATGCAACTATCTTATGCAATCATATGTTATCTGATATATTTTTATAACTATATGTGTAAACCACAATGCTCATGTAAATATCTTATGTATAGTATGTTAGTAATTGTTTCTGGAGCTTTTCTCACCAGGCCTCTACTGATAACAGACAGATCTGTCGAGTCGGACCTCCCCAGTAAACAAATGTAAAATAAAATAAATAAATCTGTCTTTCTCTTCTTTTTTCTTCCAGTAAAGTTCTTCAATGGTTCCACATTCAATTTTGATTTCTTCCTTTTCACCTGACCCTTGCCTCTATTTTCTACCTTCTGTTAGAAAAATGATGCCCTTTTCTGTAGACTGAAGGTTTTCTGATACAAAAATATCATTCCCTGTAACCTGTGTGTTACATAACAAAGTGGTGTCCTTTTTACTATGTATTGTCTTTCCTTTACAATCATTAATCAGTTTACCTTTCTTCCCTGTTATTTGTTGTGAACTTCTTCCTTTCTTTCTTTTTTTGTTTCCTTTTACACAAACTGGATCCTCAGATTGCTAAATACTAGCATCTAGAGTTCCAAAGTTGTCAAGGACATCATCTTGTTTCATAGGGGTTGCATGATCTTTGCAGACAATAGCTGCATCATTTCCTAAATGCATTCTATTTGTTCTGTGCTTAACATTATTTATCTCATTAGTCCAGTCATTAATATATGATGCAACAGTTCTCCAAGCCATGCCAATTGCACAAGTGCAATCACCATCAAGTCTAGATTTACTTCTAACAATGGTAAGCAAATCATCCAACTTTTGACATGAGGAACACAGATCACCAGTGTAATCAGCTGTTACCTTTAAATATGCACTGCATTTATTACACTCTACAAGATATTTGTGCATTAGCAAATCATTGATTGAACACGCATTTAAGGAATCCAAATTCAGCTTAAAATGAATAAAATATAGAAAATGAAAAGAATAATCAAAATCAGTAACCACAGAATTCAAAGAGAACTTAAATCAACTTCTATGACAAAAAATTACACCATCAATATACAACTAAATAATAAAGTACAGTAAAGTTGTTCTGACCATGTAAGTTCTGCAAGCCAGGAAAAAGTTGCAATTCCTATCGCTCGCAGTCACACTTCTTTTTAGTAGTAAAGATCAATAAATCACAAGCCAAGGTAGGATTGTTTAGATATGCTCAGGATTGCATGCATTTAGTGTATCCCTCATAAGAACTCTTTCTTGATACAGGGAAACAGGAAAACAAGGCACTGCTGACACTGGTTATGCTGTCTCCTTCTGTTTGTCAGGTACCAATGTAGCCTCCTCATATGTTGCCTTAATATGGGCTACCATCAGGATACAATTCCCTTATAGAAATCTGGTTCAGTTGAACTTTTGATTGGAAGTTGTTTGCTAGAACAGTACCTTCTCTGAGGGAAAGAAGGCCCTTTAGTATTCCATATCCAACAGTCTCCCCCTCTCCAAAAAAGACTTGCCATAAGGGTATTAGGTGGGACTTTCATAGCTTTCAGACAGAAAGAAAATAAATATGTGTGTGTGTGTGTGTGTGTGTGTGTGTGTGTGTGTGTGTGTGTGTGTGTGTGTGTGTGTGTGTGTGTGAGACAGAGACAGAGAGAGAGAGACCTAGCTTATGAAAGCAAGTTAATGTAAACTGGAGATATTTCTGCACCCTTCAGAATGCTACTTGGCTCAAACAGTTGTCTAGATGAAGACAGACTGAATGCCTTTGGTTTTGCAAAAGATAATTGCTAGAGCCAGGCACTTTATAAACATCCAAGATGGAGTAGATAAACCAAAGGGCAAGAAGATGAAAACCTCCTGCTTGAAATCTGAGAAATATTCTGTGTTCTCTGGTTATGGGGACATAAAGATAGGCATCTTTCTGATCTACAGTGACCACAGATCCTAAGAATAGAGTAGAAGAAGATTTTGTAAGGCTATCATTTTGAATGCTTATGTTTTAGGAACTTTAGCCTCAACAAATCTAGAACTGGTCTCCAGAGTCTGCCTTTTCTTGGAAATGTGAAGAATCTTGAATAGAAACCTGTGCTTTCTTCTCCTTTGGCATTTCCACTATGACCCCCTGCATGAGCAGAAGAGGCTGAACCAAATGTCTTTCATCTCTGGGTACTAGTAGGTCACTTGAAGAATGTCTTTTTTCATAAACCACAGTGTGTATCTCTCTTTAGTGCCCATTTGTTTTGTCTTCCACTGTTTGCCAAAGAGGTCCAACTGGCTCTATCTTTATTAGGGAAGAAGTGATGGATAGGAGATCTTTTAAATTTTTGGCTGAGTTGGGTTTTGGGGGGTGGCAGAGGGAAGAGCGTGGAGGAGTCAAAGCTATTCTCTATCTGGGTCTTAGCCCTCAAGGTTTAAAGGCTTTCCCTTTGTGCTACCTCTGTATTTTTTTACAGCATAACTTCTTACCTTTTTTCGTGTTTGCCTTTTTATAGCCTTTGGTAGAAAGGACATTCTTTCTACCAGTAATTTTACTGTAATTTGATGCAAGGGAGAGAAAAAAATGCTTAACTGACTAAATCTTCCTCTTTTTCTACAGTTTCTTGATCACCTTTTCTAAAGAGTGTTCATACAGAAGCTCCTTTTCAAAGTTAAAAAGTTGTGCTTTTACATGGGCCCTCAGTCAGACATACTTCTTTAACTCAGACCTTGTAGCTGCTGCCTTCTGTGATGTGGTCACAGCATTATAATTACATTATCTGAAATGAAATATTTCAAGCACTCTGTCTTTCTGGTCTTTCTCCTATTGCCACCCGGCCTTGTGCTGGAACTTCAGCATGTGTGTCTGATAGTTTAAAGACTAATGGCCAGAACAGCAGATGTGTATGTCTTCCTAGACAATCTAATAATCCAAAAGTACCTGCACTCCACCAAGCATGACAGAGACCCATAGAATGATGGAAATAAATCCAAATGCAGAGTGGGAAAAATACATATTTAATGGTGAAATACCAAAATAAAATACAAATAAGTTAAGTGCTCTTATCTTTATAAATATAAGACTTCATCACAACAAAGTGGGACCAATCAACAGCAGTCATTTAAATAATTGCTCATGCAATCAATTCAACTTCTTTTTAAAGATACAGTACTTTCAAGATTATTCACAATCTGAAAATATGTGTATTAAAAACAATTCATACATTCTTGAAATAAAATAATTATGTCATTCAAATAATAAAATATAAAATATTTATAGACATTACAATTTTGCAGCCCATATCGGATCATGCAAAGATAAATATTACACTAAAGTTGGGGAGCTCAATGCAAGGACCCCAAACAGTTACGAACTGGATGTTAAACACTAACTTACTAAAGCTTAAAGATGTTTCACAAAATATCATAGACATTTTCACCCAAACTTATAACAACCTAGAAGTAATAGATATACCATACGACATTCAATGGCAAGCTACAAAAGCCACTATTAGGGGTACATTAATTCAAAAAGCTGCTTTCTATAAAAAATTAAACAAAGAAAAAGTCATATTAATAGAATTAAAATTAAAAAATATAGAGTCAGAACTGCAAATCAATTATTCACCAGTACTTGAAAGTCAAATGGTTACACTACAAGGACAACTACGTGAAATTCAAACACAACAGTACTCAATGAAATTAAACTCCTACACAAATATGCCAAATGGGCTCACTCCCCCTCAAAAGCACTGGCAAGAATCATAAACATTAAAAATCCTCCTACCAAAATAAAGCAACTAAATTATAATAACAAATCTTTAGAGACAGAAGAAGAGATCATAGCAGCTTTTGAAGAGATGTACCAAAAACTATATGGCCACCACTACCAGTTTAATGAGTCATTATTTCATCGATTTACTGAAGAGTTACCATTTCCAGTACTGAATGAGACACAAATAAAAAATCTTAAAGCTCCCTTAAGTGTAGAAGAAATCATTGCTGGTGTAAATAAGTTGAAACCAGCTAAACCACCAGGGCCTGATGGTTACGTGGCGGAATTTTACAAGACTTTCAAGAAACAGTTAGCTCCAATACTACTGAAAGTATATAGATACATAATAAAGTATGGTACCAAAGACCTGTATATCAATAACTCAAAAATTATATTTATACCAAAACCAAAATCTGATGCATCAAACAGAAACAACTACAGGCCGATAGCACTCATAAATATTGATATTAAAATTATTTCTACAATACTAGCTAGTATAATCAAACAAATCCTACCTCACATTATATCTTCTGAGCAACTAGGCTTTATGAACAACAGACACATATATGACAACACACTTACTATTGATTCAATCATTAGTTTAAAAGCGAATGATAAATGCCCTTGCTGTGCACTGTCTGTAGATGCAACCGAAGCTTTTGATAGAGTAAATTTTGATTTTTTATTAAATAAATTTAGTATTCCTGAGGACTATATAAACATGGTTAGGGCTCTATACAAAATGCCACAACAACACTATCTATAGATAAAAAGCAATCAAATCCTATTCAAATAGTGAACGGTACAAGGCAAGGATGGCCACTATCACCTTACCTGTTCAATATATACATAGAACCTCTGCTGTTTAAAATATCACAAAGAACTTACCACCATATTATGAATATTTCCAAAGTCCCAATAAAGTATACAGCTTTTGCTGACGATCTTACCATTTATTTTGGATTCCCTAATACTGAATTGAATAAGATACTAACTCCATTGAAAAATTCTCAAAAATATCTAATTATGCGTTTAACCCTAATAAATCCATCATGTTCCCTATGAATACTCTAGGACATAGGAATTCTATTTCCCTGAAACTAAAATTAAAGTCAATTATAATCTCAAATATCTGGGTATTATGTTCACTCACCCCCAATCTGATATGACTAAAAACAACTTGCTTAAAACCTGGTCTAACATCACCAAAGACACTGAGAGATGGTTAAACCTCAATCTATCTCCACTAGCTAAGGCGGCCATAGTTAAAATGAATATTCTTCCAAGACTATTATTTTATTTTAGTGCTATTAACCAAAATATACAAAAAAACCTTCTTCTCCAAACTTGAAACATTACTAGGAAAGTTTATCTGGCATCCAAAAAGTACAAGAATAAAATACACTAAATTAACATTACCCAAACAAAAAGGGGGCCGAGGCCTACCTGAATTTCAAACATACTACAACATAACTAAACTCTAGTCAAATTATACAAATAGCAAATTTTGAACCATCCAACAAAGCATGGTATCCACTATGGATTAAAATATATTACAATCATCTAATCTCATACAATTTAAACCCTAGAACAGTACCCTTTCTAAAGTCTAAGACTTTAAAGCATTTTAAGGTTCATCCCATAATAATAAGAAACACAGTAATATTTCAAAAGCTGGTAGCCTCCCTAAATCTTAAAGATACTTTGGTATTGGGACAGCCAGTACACCTTAATCCAAATATTAAACCTGAATCAGTATCCAAAAATTAAAAATATCACTGTATGGGACTTATACCAGATCAAAAGTTTCTCAGTTGACAATATTAGACAAAAACATGAAGTAAATAGAAGCTATAACACCATAATCAACCAATTAATATACCTGATCAACACAGTTACTATGAATGTCAAAAAAGACAACCAAGACATGCAGATATATCAACAAATTATTAACCTGCTACTGTCAAGATCTAAAATGTTATCAAATACGTATAGATTAATAACAAAAATTAGACATCAAGATGCAATTCTATATTCCACATTTTGGGATGAGAAAAATAATAAGATAACTGATGAACAAAAATCTGATGCTATTGAACTTACTTTGAAATTGACTCCCCTTAAAAAACTAACTTATACCTAAATTATGATCAATAACAATACGTATCACACACCACTTTTTCTTAGCAAAATTAATCCCTCCCACTCCCCTTATTGTACCATTTGCCAAAACTGAGTTGCTGACACCCTTCATATTTTTTGGAGGTGTAAAAATGTTTACAAGCTGTGGTGTTCGCTAAGAACCAAGTTAGAAAAAAAGGGATACACCAAATTTACCCTGTCATGGGAAATGGCGATTTTAAACATATATTCCCTAATAATTTCTCCTATGAAAGTAAACACATCATAGTCACATTGTGCGCAATGATCAAATCATATATAGCCCAAAACTGGTTAGATAGAAGTAAAATCACATGGGAAGAATTTAAAGGAATGGCTATAAAGTACTTATTAGTCAGCAAATTAATTACAAGAAGCCAAAAAAAACTATCTTACTATCAGAAACATTGGAAAACGCTTTTAGAAATCTCAGGACAAAATTGATTTATGAACAAGAGACTTCACCATCAATATTACTTTACATAATTAAGGGAAACTAAAGACAATTAGTAGAGAAAAGTGTATAGCCACAGTAACTGTGTAAAGGTCATGGCAAACACATATAAGATGAACATCAAGGTGAAATCAGTGTATATATTGTACATAGTTAGTACAAGACAGAATGATTAGTTAGGTAGACTAGAATATCTGGTTGCAATGTTTTAATGTCACATTTTCAATATGTTGTATGCTATCTTTATGTAAATGTCTGTTTTACAGCTTATTAAGAACAGCTTGACTATTAGACAATTCTGTATAACTGTTACCCTAACATTGATGATTTATGTTATGTATATCATATTTGGATGACTGAAACATGGCATTCCAAGTAGCTTGTATGTATATTTTCCATGTCATTCTTTTCTTGTATTTAAAATAGAAGAGAAATGTAATACAAATTATATTTGAAAAAAAAATAAAACTGGGTGAATGGATATCATATCATGCAGTCACGGTGGTTCATTAGCATTTAGTTTTAATTGCCACAATAATTCATTGTATTCCAAAATATGTTCTCAACAAAAGAACACTCCTCATAAAAATATTCTTCATGTGTTGCCCAACAAAGTCACTTGCCAAAGACTACTAAGTAATTAACTAATATGAAAAGACACACAATTAGCAGCATTGCAGAGAAGTGCAAGAACTTATCTACAAACCAGAATGGCAGATTTTCTAGCAGGAAAATTTGAGAAATAAAGATTTTAAGGCAAAGCACTTCCACTACGAAACAAAACTAGGTCCAGAAAACTATGATGACCAAGAATCCTTAAATCATGGGATTCATTAACAAGTCTTGAGCTGGTACTCCACACATAGACAGTAGCACAACTGAATAATATTTCAATAGACAAGATCTCAAAACTGCAACTTGATAGATTCCTATTTCTGGAACTAATGATCAAATTCCTGATACATTATCATGAAAATCACAAAAGCTTTAGAATTAAACTTGTATCTATCAACCACAATCTAATACAGAAGCTTCATCCTGGAAGAAGCAACATCTGCAAACTTTTACTCCAGTTGTCATAAGATAAAAGTGACACTTTGCATTGTTGCAAAAGACCATCAGAGGGAAAAAAGTGTTATGATTATCTTTATATTTTATACAAAGTTAAAGATAGCCTTAAAGGGTGTACTATTTGTATACAGCAGCCTCCTAAACCTCAGATTAGAGGTTTTAAGAGTATTAGCAGATGACCAAATAGTTGTTAGCAGTGAGAAAGCAGGCCATAACCTGAATGCATCCTGTGCAAATTTAGGGTGGCATTCATAGTCACGAGGCGCACACTTGCATTGTGGTTATCCAAGAAAAGCAACATTATGCTTATATGCAAATTCACTAAGCACTGGTTAAGTAAATGCAAAGGTGTTTTAAGAGTCACATACACTTGTGGGAAAAGCATAAAGTAGCTGAAGTTAATCCTTAAAAATGTGCGAATAATTATGTGAAAGCCATAGGCTTTGTATGATTTCATACATACTTGGATATTGAGGAAGAATGTGGCTGTGCGCAGGCACACGTCAGAGATAAGGCAAGCAGTACACTGCTCAGCTTTTAAAATATCTCCAGTTGCAGAAAACATCAAAGTGGACAGATTATGGTGGTTTGGGCACATGTGCAGAAAAGCAGAAGAAAGTCTGGTGAAGAAGATTTGAGACAGACAAAAAGAAGGTAAGAGGAAATAAGTGCATTCAGTAAAGAGGAGGATGGATTATGTGAGAGAACATCTGAGACCATCAGTCATGAGTGTTGAAGAAGACAGGAGTAGTAGCACTGAATCGAGAGAGTTGGTGGCAATTAACACAACTCCCCAACCCCATGTAGAAAATGGGAAAAAGGGGTTGATGTTGATGATTTAAAAAAATAAATGGTTTTAATATGTTTTATATAGGGGTTTCCTTATGTGGACACCCTGTTGTTTGCTATATATAAGTAATAGAACTAGTCATCTCTCATTAAACTATGTGCTGGTCGTTCACTTGATAATTTAAACACCAGCCTTCTTCCCCAACCTCCACTTGGCTAGGGTGTGGTGCCTGAATGAATTCAGCCATCTTGTATGTGTATTTTATATTGAAGAATAAATTACTGTCTTGGACAATTATCATAATAAATATTTTTGGCTTATACAAACAACAGCCTTTATTTAGAAAAACGTCTACATGTAGTGCAAATAATAATTAAAGCTAATACCTACTCTTAATGAAATTATATGGCAATGCAAAATATGTTTTTTTTTTAATTTTACAGGTGTGTGTGTGTATATATATATATATATATATATATATATATATATATATATATATATATATATATATATATATGGGTTACTATCAAAAGGTTGAATTTTACTTACACGACAGGCAAGTGATCAAAAGTTACATAAGCGACATTCATAATGCCCCTATTACAAAAATCGACTGTTCAAAATTCTGTAAATAAGGCAGTTTTGCCTTTAAGAACATTGAGTATACAATGTCGTCAATACAAGGATTAAATAAAGGGATTCTTCTGGATTACACTGCTCGTTTCACATTTTAGGGACACATAACCTATGTAACACCATCAACTGTCGACACTAACATCAAAACGCCTTTGTCGCTGTTTCCTTGTCTATCATATGACCTCATTAATATTCATGAGGTCAATGTAATTTGTTGCTGTTATTAACGTTTGCGATTTTAAACGTTGGGAATTTGATAATATATATATATATATATATATATATATATATATATATATATATACATATATACATACATACATACAGACAAGTATATATATATATATATATATGTGTGTGTGTGTTTGTATATGCATACTTATATACATTTATGCATACTTGTACATTTGTATTTATACACAAAAAACATCATCACATAAACTTTCCATATTTGTACACAGATGTAGTTTGGAATGGAGATATGTTTATGCTCTCTCATACATTACAATTATGTATGGATGCATATTTGCAGCTCTACACACATTTATTCTAGCATATATCTTCATTTATGCAACATTTATGTATTTTTTAAACCTTTAATTGATGTGATTTAAAAAAAAATACTTATAGAATTCTGGCCTTCACACTGTCACCTGATCTACTCACTCAGCCAGCTGGTGAGACCTACACTTCTGTAGGTCATCCTGAGTTGGCACTGAAAGCCAGCATGAGTGATCCACGTCAGGTTTGACAGATGCTCACCCAGCTCCTGCGGGATATCATTTTTTTCCAGTCTAAACTATAAGCACAGGATTTGATCTTATCCAAGTACAAATCCCTAAAAAGGTAGAACATTATCTTGATCTCCTTTGTCACAGCAGCTCAGAGCTAGGCCTTTGCTGTCACAGGTGCTGCCTCATTTGAAATGCCAGTACCAGAATGAGGAATGTAAGTTTAGTGTTGTGGTGCACAGGTTTGGAACCACACCCCTGGGATGTGACATCACAAAACAAATACCCTGTAGGGACATTGCTATCATAACTGATATTACTGGCAAGTCACACATTTTTTTAAGTATACTTTTCCTTTTCAAGGTGAATAAAATTCCATCATGAAATCATTACTTCTTAATTTGCTTACATCTGTTTCTGCTTATGTGATTAAGTTTTGTTTGTAAACCTGGTGGGGATGCAAGAATCCTTTGTTTAAGCAGGTTTTTTTCAGTATTGCATTAGTGTAAATCATTTCATTTACTGATTTATTTTTTGATTTCATGCATAAAAATATGGCACTCTGCATGTAACTTTGAATTAATATTAAGTATTGAGTGATTTCAGGTAAAAAGGTGCATCACAATGTGCAGGATGGCCACTGATTACACCTGATGACTATGCAGACTTGAGGAGATCTGACTACATTTTCTTGTTTTTAATCACAGGGATTTTTGAAAATTACTAAGGTTGTTCACTTCTTCCTGAGGATGGTTAAGGTATACTCCATTTTCCTGTTTCTAATTAGAGAGTCCTTTGGAAATTACTAATCTTGTTCATGTTTTCCTGAGGACAGTTAACTTGCGATCACTTGAGATAGGTGGGAAATGCTTTAGGAAATCGCAAACTTATTCAAGTAATAAAAACAAAAGAAATAATTAAAACAGTTTAAATTGATTTTAGATAATAGTATTTACTAGAAATAATGTGTATTTTATCTGACAGGGAGATGCAAGCAAGTCATATTTATACAGGCCATGAGTGACATTTATAGGTGGGAGTTCATGACAGCAGCACTGAAAAGGTGTGGGAAATAATCATAATGTGAAAGGTATTTTGAAGTTATTTTTGAAGGCATTTATGCTTAAGACACACTGGATATAAATACATACTTTGAAGAGACTGAAGTCTGACTTACTGATTTTCTACAATGCATTTTTGTGTTAAGATACACGGTGCTTTTCTTGGCAATTCCTGTCAGAAATTCAAAATGTTAGTATAAATACAGAGAAGGGTAGTGGAAGGATGACAGTGTATTAATATAAACAGCATAGCATGGCAGTGTAATGTTATGTGCTTGTAATATTTATGAATTGATTGATAATGCTGACCAGGTTACTGCTAATTGGTTGAATTAGTGCTTGCAGTATGTTCATATAAACATGGATCCTGTGCCACTGTACGTGCTTTTGTGCTCTTTTTTTTGATTTATTTGTGATGAAAGCAGTCATGCTTTCATTGCTGTGTTTTTTGGCTGATAAATGGATCAAAAGATTCAGTACATGACTTTGGAATGTTGTGTTAGGTAACCAAATGATGCAGCAAAGGGGATCAATATAGAGAAAAGACAACTTTAGCTATGAGGCATCCTCTTGGCAGCCCTTAGGAGATACGGCAAACGGCTTTTTGGAAACGTGAGAACGAAACACGCTGAATGGACAAAAGCATGGAAGAAGGTATTACGGATATAAACGCTGTAGAAGGAAGGAACTGCATGTTAACACAGTGAACGAAGAGGGCTAATGATATGGTAGGAAGTGCAAGGTCCAAGGCAAGGCAGAATACGATTATCTGTAACTGTACTGTGGATCTCCAACAACAATCATTCCTTTAACATCGGATGAAGAATATATCCCTCGATTCAGGGATGGTTATGAGACAGATTGGACACTGGCTGTTACTCACAACTGCAGTATCAACAGGCATCTACTCAGGAAGATTGGTTTCACAGCGGTAACATACATATATGCACAATAGAAGGATAGAATGCAATAATTAAATGTAACACATGACATTTGCTATTAATAGGTGAACACTCCACTTCAGCACATAATGGTACTGATGAATGCAAAGTGCATGGTATGCGTCCACCACAATATATGACACAGCATACAGTAATGTACCCCACCATCTTAGCAGTAATGTATTCAATTAATTCTTTACAGGGTCAGTGGCAGAAACAGTTTCATTACACCAATAAATTTAGAGGATATCAGCAGTAGAATGCCTGATGATGATATAGTTATATTTATGAGAGAGCCCAAGGAAAGTGGCACACAGTCGCTAAGTTTAATGGCAGCCTCTCACTCCCCACAACATGCTAGTAACTTGGCAGGAAGTGACACTGAAACAAAAAGTCAAGGTTCTGATAACATTACATCACAGGCTACACAGGGAGAAAACCCATGTACCTCAACACCAGTGTCTGCAGACCCAAAAGAACACCTTCTAGATGATGTCAGAAATTCAGAGGTAAAATTTCCCACTGTGACACCTTTACAAAGGGGTGCAAAGCACAAACACATGTCACAGCTACCTCAGGAAACACTTAAGGCACTGGTTGTCCAGCAGCAGATGTGTTTTGATATTGTTAAGACTCACTGCACTGTCACAGAGAGTCAGCAGGTCATGGTCAAGGTCATCCAGAGAGTACATGAGGACTTCCAACACTACATGGAAATGGCAGAGAGTAGGGATAATGCCATGATCACATTGATCCATACTACGGTGACACACTAAGCATCCATGTCCCCCTCCATTTATACACTATAAGGAGGGCTTACCAGACACAAATAGGAGTCCACATTGAATGACTACACACCATACAGAATAGCATAGCCCACAGATATCAATGCATGCATTAATTATACTCTCTGTTTCTTACAAGAAAGGAAACACTAACCTGCATGTCATGGTTCTTAGCACTAGAATAGACACTGACGTTTCACCTGCTCAGCCATATGCATGCATGAGCCTGCCTCATGGGTCCTTACTACTGCTGATGGTAGGTCATCATTACTCATAGTAAGACTGGAAATGGGAGCTTCACCGATAGCTGGAGCCACTTCACCACCAGACCTGTACAGGCTCATGCTAGGCAGAACATGACTGCATGCAGTAGCTGGGTCATATTAAACGGCATGGCCAGAATCACATTTGATGACTATACATGTCTGGGGACAGGGCTGTGTTGAAATTGTCTTCTGCAGCCCCACCTGGATTTCTCACTAGTGTCATTAGCCATTGCTCCAGTGGATATCCACCATTACCCTATTACCTTTATAAAAAAAGGTGGAGGGGAGACAAAACAAAAAACAAAAAAAAACAATAGTCAGTTAATACTAAGCATTACATTTTTCAATTAATAAATACTTAAATGATACTAAAAAAATATTTTTCCACTTACCAACAAGATGACCACTCAGCATCCTACCATGCTGGAAGGGGTGGTACAGTGAGGTAGTGTGCCAAATATGGCAATCATAAGCACTGCCATAATGTTGGACAGACATGTTGGCAGTTGATGGAATGGTAGCCCTTCCTGTTGAGGTACTGCTCTTCCCCATGCACCAGATGGAGCTTTAATTGCAACATGGGTACAATGTATCACACTGAGTACCTATAGAAAATGTGCCACCCCATAAAAAACATACATAGTCTGGCCTCCATCATGAGATTTCACCAGGAAACAGTGGTATTGATCAACACATGCCAAGAGTATATCTAGGGACTGCTAAAGTATGCTTGATGCAGAAGCCTGTGAGATACCTAACATGTCCCCAGTTTGTTTCTGGAATGTCCCCATGGCAGATATAATGAAGGCCATATATACCTTAGCATCCACAGGGATTGGAAGGCCACACATCCCACCAGTACCCCATGGGGGTGATACATACTCAGTAAGACCCTTATAATATCCCTGTCCACTCTGACTCTATCAAGGATTTCCTGGTTTTCAATATTGTAATGTGTTATTTTCTACCTTCTTGGTTGGTGAGTGCCACTGGGTACAAGTGGTTTCGGCTCAGCCAAGACAAGCATCTCACACCAGGAAATAGCTAGGCTAGCATCAAAGAACAGCATCATCCTGGATTGCAAAGTGGGTAAAAAAGGGTGTGATTTTGCCTTTTATAACGAATATGGGATGGTGAGGGGAATGCATCATTTTATGTCTATGAATTGCTTGCTTGTTTGTTGTATATTGTTTTACATCATTGCTCATTTACATCTCATTATAGCTTAATTTACTTATGCTTATTTATGACCATCCCACATTGATGTAAGTAGCCTCTATGAATGGTTCCTGTGCAGAGCTTCTTACCAAAGCATGCTGATCACCTTTAAACATTCAATTAATGACTATGAATACCAACTTTAATGTTTTTTCTTCTGTCTCTTTCACTTTTTTTTGTTTTTCTTTGAACTTACTCTACTTCATGGGTGATTTTTTTCTACATATATTTTCTCTGCAATTGCTTCTATTATTTTGAATAATTTTGAATGTATGTCTGTTTAAATGGTGTATGTTTGATTAACTCTGACTGCAGACAGTATATAAACAAGTAAACAGTAAGGAAATGTTCTCTTTACAAAAAAAAAAAATCCATCATGTATTCATATTGCTCAGCCTATAGACACTGAAAATAGGTACAAAAGCTCTTCAGAAGTAGATAATTCAGCCAAAAATCTGGACACCTAATTAGCATAAAATTTGAATCCTGAATATCACATCTCTCTTTCCACTTACACGAGGCTTGAGAAATACTACTATATTTTTGGACCGATCAACCTAGTAAGATGGAAGCATTTCTGGATTACATTAATGATACAATTTCCTTTCTCAAATTCACATCAAATATTTCTTTTGATGTATTTCAATATCTAGACATTGAAAGCAGGAAGGACGTGGTTAATAATAAATCATTGATTTATAGGAAACCAACCTATACTAACTCCATGCTACACTTTAATAGTTGTCACCCTTTTGTACAGAAAAAGTCAGTAGTTAAGGAACAAATTGTGTGAGCGACCAGAATGCTATCTGATATGGGGGATGTTTGGTGTGAGTGTATTAGGATGAAGGGCATGTTCACGAGCAGATACCTGGAATAATTGGTGGACAATATTATTTGTGAGATAACACAGAAGAGACTGGAAGGTATATATAAGGTGTTATTGGGTGCTGATAACCCTGAAATGAGTAGCCATCAAAGGGGTATACCCCAGGTCTCATTATCCTATTCTACTGCCTTTTTAATAACTTTTAGTACTGATTTTAGGGCTATTAAGGATATTATTATAAAAAAAACTGGGGTATTTTTAAACATTTTAATAAGACTGGGAACAGACTTGGGCAGATTTCCAGATTTATAGTAAGGAAAGGGAAATATCTTGAAAATATGCTGGAGTGTACCAATTATGATTTATCAATGGGATGACATTAAGAAAAGGAACCTTAAAATGTGGACAGTGCAATTATTGTAAATATATTTGTGAGGGAAATGGGATTGTTATTAATAAAGTTCTTATTAAGCCTAGTACAGGTGTGAATTGTGAAATGAACGGTCTAGTATATGCTGCATTATGTCAACAATGTGCTGGATTCTACATTGGTAAAACCATCAGGTCCTCCAAGGAACGGATTTATGAACACATGCATTGCATAACAAAAGGTAACTTGAATAATGCAATAGCAAAACATGTTGAGGAATTTCCTGTTCATTGTTGTTTATTTTGTGGGATAGAAAAACCTGGTAGCAAGAGTCCAAAATAACCAGTAACCAACAATAGAAATAAAAACGATGTCCTCCCACAAGAACAGTAAATACATTTAAGATCAGTGCTTTTGTCCTGAAATTACAAGACTTCTTCAGAAACAAAACAACTAATGCAAACAGCCTTAATGAAGCAAAATATAGTATGACATGTGACACTAAACATTCAATAAGTAATCATTTTAATATTAAATTAATTAAACTTTTAAAGCTCCCCAGGACACTACCTAACCTAACTAGAAAAACTTGATAACTATTGTTGTAAAACTAAGTCTAAACCTCTACATGACCAATATAAAATCCAATAATAAAAAATGTAAATGTATGTGTGCTGAAAATCACAAATATATATGTGACATATAAATATAAAGATAAAACACTTACTTAACATAACATAAGTTAAATATCCATAGATTTTAATAACAATTATCCATTTAATGACATTTTGTCATTTAATCCTGGTGGGCAGGTGACATTTAACTTAATTTGCCATTGTAATTCCTTTGTTTCAATTATGGCTCAATTATGTTTCTTAAAATTTACCTTTACCACTAGTGACACAAACATAGACTACTTAGATATTTCTGTTTATAAGGATACATTAAAATGTACCTTTGAATACAATATTTTCTATAAACTTAACTTTTTCTAACAGTTATTTGCATTCTCTTAGTCTACATCCTTTTTGGCAAACATGCAATCTTATAAAGGGTGTATGGCATATTCACACTTGAATTGAAAACCTTTACGTGGCATTAACATGCAAGGGGAATGGGAAATAACAGAAATATTGACACCCACTAACTGCTATAAGCAGGCGGCAGTTCATTTTTTCTCACTCAAAAGATTGCTCAAGGAAAATGCAGAATATCCCACTTATACCCACTGAACTGCAATGCACTTTATCAGAAAGTGGATCATAGAGAGAGTTACTCCCTCCACCATAGCATTTGCTAAATTTTAGCACACATGAGTGAATTCCGGCATAACCCACATCCTAGACATGGATTATTATTTCATTATTCACTTGCTTCAGGTCAGGTAACTTCCGCACTATGCAATCTCTCAGATTAACAAAGGATTCTAGAACCTTCCACAGTACAGTAGTGCTCATTTTAGAAATTCCTTGCTTTCCATCTGCACTCAAGTACTTAAACTCCTTCCAAATATAACTCAGAAGTATGATGAAAAAAAAGATCAAACTAAGTTTCTGAAATTAGCTGGTGGCAAATTTTCATACTAATAAGTGATATGGTCATTTTCCAGGCAAACTTGCAGCTCAAAGATTAAGTGATATAAGCTAGTCTATTAATACCTGAATTGTCTTCATCTTTGCGAATTTTCAGTTTTACGACATCGTCACACTGCTGAAGGATGTGAGCAACATCTTCTGTAGAACAGTTTTCCAAACGAATGTTATCAATGGCAAGTAGTTTGTCACCCAGCTCTAGCGTTCCAGTTCTGTCAAAAAAAGACGGACAGCACAATAAGAGAAACTGCTAGAAGTTATGCTTTGTCAGTTAAGTTACTTGGAAGGCAACATCATGTAGCCTTGACTGAGTTTACAGAAATTCAACACAGAAATTTGATTGTAATACAGTATGGGCCCGATTCCAAAAGACTTGCTCTCAGTGTAAGTGACTTACTCCATTGTAAATCTGCCCTGATTCAAAAGGACTTGTTCTCGGTGTAACTGACTTAACTTTGATGCAAGGCCTTACCTACAAACAGGCTTACATTGGGGGGGGGGGGGGGGGGTCACATTCCAAAAGACTTGCTCTCAGAGTAAGTCACTTATTCTGAGAGCACATCTTTTGGAATCTGGCCCTGTGTTTTCTCCTTATTCATTTTATACATGAAATGTCACCTAACTGCAAAGATAAAGGAAGATACCATGCATTTTGTCCACAAAGTTTTGGCTCCATTTTTTTAAAAAAAAAGCCCATCTGCCCATGGTAGAATAAGGCTGCTGAAAGTGTTCATAGACTGAGCTTAACACCTGAACACACTAAGTATCCCCTACTACAAAAAAATACATTAGTAGTTGTTGTTCTTTTTCTTGGTAGTGTGGTCATTATAAGTATTGAGAATATGACAGAAACTGTTACAGTAATTACAGTTATTTCTTTTCAAGTTACTAAGGTTTTCATTTTTTCTTCCTAAGTGCCACCTTGCTCTTTACTGGCTCAGCACCTCTGTCAGCTTTGGTCTAGTAGATGTTCCAAGAATGTTCCAGGAGGTTGGTCAGGTCATCCATGGTGGTAGCACGTCAGTGTTTGGCCAGGCCTGTACCAATTTGATATCATCACCCACCCCATTTTTGTGTGTTTTCCTCCTTTTTAAAGGCAAAGTGAAACTAAATGACCCAAGACTCTTTATTCTTGCCTCCCAGCACATAGCATCAGCTCCACCATAGGCTCTCAATGTTAAGCACGCCTGTTACTTCTTCTGAGAAAATAAAGCTACCAATGCAATGCCATCCTGATGTAGGTAGGTTCCCAAACCCAGTAGATGGTATCATGGATGGAAATCTTCTTCTGCCCAATATGTTGGCTTCATAAGAAGCCCCTTGGTAGACCACTGCATAGAGCTGATAAACAGAAGAGGTCACAGCATGGAACATGAGAGAGACACAGAAAAGGCATCAGTAAACACAAGGTACTAACATAATAATTTCTGTTTCTAGACTCAGCAGTCCTTATTAAAGATGTTGGATCGTAGTGCTTAAGCCATGTGACAACACCATATCTGCTTCACCTAGTGAATGGTAAATTCAGACAGAATACTTCAAGTGATTTTGGATGACAGAGGACAGTGCAAATTTGTAAGTGAACAGATATAACCACTAAGAAATTAAGCTCCACCAAACCTGTGTATTATGTGAACCTACTAAGCTATATTCTATGGCTTTATCATAACTGAGATTAGTGTGCTCTGATAACATATCTGTTTGACCTACAAACACCTGTTAAATGCTCACGTTAGGCATGTTATTGCTATCAACAATAATTATTCATTAAACTGGTCTATGTTATTTTCATTTGTGTTTGCCCTTTCTCTCTCTCTCTCTCTCTCTCTCTCTCTCTCTTCCTTTGTTAAAGGGCAAACAGTTACATTCCTTTCAGTGAAATCCCTCTGCATTATTACCACCCTCTTTCCTGTATCAAGCCTCTTGCATAAAGTAAGTTGATGCTTATCTTTGACCATTAAGTAAAATTTAGCATTTTGATATGTTCTACTTGTTATATTGCCCTTAATCTGCTAATACTAGCAAGCTGTATCATTACTTTTCTGTATCTTTCCATGTCTAGTCATTTCCCCTCACATTGCCTATACAACTGGCTTTAGTTCCTAAAGAGTGTTCTTATGTCTTTTACTAATGTTCATCCCATAACTACTTGTCCATTCCATGATCAATTCTACCTTGTAGTTCTGAGATACTGGACTGCATTAATATAGTTTGCCTTACAGTTAGTACTTCTTTCTTCTCTTATACCCTGCCTTTTCTTGACACATTTTATATTTAACACACTGCTATTAATTTCATTACATATGCATCAGAGGTCTCTTTTAAGTGCATCTCTTTTACGAAGACATTTGTTCTTACTCTTTCAACATTTCAGACTCAAACAAAATAAAAATTGCCATCATATTGACAAGCATTAAGATTACACTATCAGGAAACCAGAAAGTATTGGCAAATCTTAAATCTATTTGAAAATAACATTTACTTGAAGCAGGCTTCAAAATGAGCTGCAGCCCAAGGATGATATGCATATATATATTCTGCACTAGCTGGTTTATGACAATCTATCAATGTCAGATGGCCAGATGGCACTACAATCTGCAGTTCAGGTGTACGAGCCATATTTAAACAGACCCTGTCCACTTATTACAAGCGCTGACCACAAAATGCAGGCACAAGTGCAGATATAATTATACAGTAAATTCCTAGTTAATAATGTTGCTAGTACACTCTTTTCTGTGCTGCAAAAATATGAAAACCAAATAATCTTTAAATGTTTCACTTTGGGGCTTTACCAGACCACTCCTCACCCTGTAAGTTCAAACTCATTTAGTCCTGATGTTTTAGAGAACAGCAGTGCTATATTGTTATTCTTAAAACAATCTGATGGGTCTATTATTTTATGTTGCACAACGTAAAACTACAGGACTGTGCACAAGTGTTGAAGGCTATCTTTGTTTTGTCTTGGGTATGTGATATGTGCAGCTACTTTTTGTTTTAATTCTGTGAGTTTTATAGTCTCAACTATATCCCTGATCTTTCCATGTAGTAAGAAATTTTTGCAGTTTACCAATGACACTGCCCCTTAACTCATTCGCTAGAGTTTGGTTTTGCTGCCCTCTCTTGCACAGTGATCTTGTAGACAAAATAGTTGGGGCACGCTATTTATTCTCCCCACTGCTACACACTGACTGGGATTCATCCTAAAAGCCATATGGGGCAGACACTTCTAAAGTCATGTCCCCTCTTCTGGAACAGTAACCCACCAATGCCGGATTCATATAATTTATATTCTAGTCACACCCATGGTCAAATGGGGCCCTTGGCCGGGTAATGGATCGGGGCCCCCCTCACACACAGCAGCACCCCCCGCAGTCATTCCAGTGTTCCATTACTTGGCTATTTCTCCCAATTTACCATAAACACTGTTTAAACCTGTCAGTGTGCATTCTATTTGCTTATTTACTTCTACAATGATTACAGATATTTGGATTGAATTTAAAATTTTTATTTCAAATTTTATAGCACAAACATTGACAACCATTTACTAAACAAAACAGTTGCACATTGAAAACAGACTTATCATGAGCACCAGTAAAGTTCTACTGCATTGCAGCTCACAATTCAATTTCTTGAAAATACACTGAAACTCACAATTCCTTGAAAATGCACTGAAACTCATAGTCTGGTCATTGGTGTAGAGGATTCAGATGTTTGTCTCCTGTAACCAAGGTACAGGGTTTGAACCTGAGTAAATTAACTTGTCAGCCATCCCTACACACACACACACACACACACACACACACACACACACACACACACACACACACAAATTTCCAGACGCAAAGCACCTTACTGTTTTTGTGCTTTATTCCGCAGACAGACAGAAGAAACAGGCAGCAGGAATGGTCATATGTTTAAATTCCATGTGCAGACATGGAATAGAAGCAATCAACAGTAGGTGTGTGTTTCAACACAACAACAGCAGGCATGTACAGATGCATGATGCAATGTAAATATATGTTGTACTCAGAGAATGATCTTAAAGATGAATACCCTTAAAGAGAACATGTATTTTTTTATTTTTAATTAAAAAGTAAATGTTGTGAAAACCCCCTGGCCAGCAGGCCCTTTCCAGACAGCTGACCCTAGGTAACTGCATAACTTGCTTAGTGCTGGATCCAGCTCTGATCATACCTACTCAAACATCTTGTCACTACAAATCTACTATGTAACATTTGATTTACACTAGTGAAATACATTTTCTTATCACTACCCCTTACTAAATTACGATTTAACAATGCTCTTCCTTCTACAACATTAAACGTGTTACTCATACCAAGAGAAAGAGGTTGACAAAGAAGAAGTGGGATTGTCAGAGAGATGAAGAAAGTAGACAGGAGTATAAGGAGATGAGGTGCATGGCAAAGAGAGAGGTGGCGAAGGCTAAAGATAAGGCATATGAAGAGTTGTATGAAAGATTGGACACTAAGGAGGGAGAAAAAGACCTGTACCAAATGGCTAGACAGAGGGACCGAGCTAGGAAAGATGTGCAGCAGGTAAAGGTGTTAAAGGATAATGAGGGAAACATACTCACAAGCGAGGAGAGTGTGTTGAGGAGATGGAAAGAGTACTTTGAGGGGTTGATGAATGAAGTGAATGAGAGGGAGAGAAGGTTGGATGATGTGGGGATAGTGAATCATGAAGTACAATGGATTAGCAAGGAGGATAGCTATGAAGAAAATGAAGAATGGAAAGGCTGTTGGTCCAGATGAGATGACATACCTGTGGAAGCATGGAGGTGTTTAGGTGAAATGGCAGTGGAGTTTTTAACCAGATTGTTTAATGAAATCTTGGAAAATGAGAGAATGTCTGAGGAATGGAGAAGAAGTGTTTTGGTACCAATTTTTAAGAATAAGGGTGATGTGCAGAGCTGTAGTAACTACATAGGGATTAAATTGATCAGTCACAGCATGAAGTTATGGGAAAGAGTAGTGGAAGCTAGGTTAAGAAGGGATGTGATGATTAGTGATCAGCAGTATGGTTTCATGCCGGGAAAGAGCACTACAGATGCGATGTTTGCACTGAGAGTGTTGATAAGGTCAAAAGGAGTTGCATTGTGTTTTTGTAGACTTAGAAAAAGCATATGACAGGGTGCCTAGAGAGGAGTTGTGGTATTGTATGAGGAAGTCGGGAGTGTCAGAGAAGTATGTAAGACTGGTACAGGATATGTATGAGGGTAGTGTGACAATGGTGAGGTCTGCATTGGGAGTGACGGATGCGTTTAAGGTGGAAGTGGGATTACATCAAGGATCAGCTCTGAGCCTTTTCTTATTTGCAATGGTGATAGACAGGTTGACAGACAAGATCAGACAGGAATCCCCGTTGACTATGATGTTTGCAGATGACATTGTGATCTGTAGTGAGAGTAGGGAACAGGTGGAGATGACCGTGGAAAGATGGAGATATGCTCTAGAGAGAAGAGGAATGAAGGTCAGCAGGACTAAGACAGAATATATGTGTGTGAATGAGAGGGAGGATATAAGAATGCTGAGGATGCAAGGAGTAGAGGTGGTGAAGGTGGATGAGTTTAAATACCTGGGATCAATAGTTCAGAGTAATGGTGAGTGTGGAAGAGAGGTGAAGAAGAGACTACAGGCAGGATGGAGTGGGTGGAGAAGAGTGTCAGGAGTGATTTGTGACAGATGAGTACCAGTAAGAGTGAAAGGGAAGGTCTACAAGAGGGTAGTGAGACCAGCTATGTTATATGAGTTGGAAACAGTGGCATTGACAAAAAGGCAGGAGTTTGAGCTGGATGTGGCAGAGTTAAAGATGTTAAGATTTGCACTGGGTGTGACGAGGGTAGACAGGATTAGGAATAAGTATATTAGAGGGTCAGCCCAGGTTGGAAGGTTTGGAGACAAAGCCAGAGAGGCAAGATTACATTGATGTGGACATGTGCTGAGGAGGGATGCTGAGTATATTGGGAAAAATATGCTAAGGATGAAGCTACCAGGTAACAGGAAAAGAGGAAGGCCTAAGATAAGGTTTATGGATGTGGTGAGAGAGTACATGCAGGTGGTTGGTGTGACAGAGCAAGATGCAGAGGACAGGAGGAAATGGAAACAGATGATCCGCTGTGGTGATCCCTAACGGGAACAGCCGAAAGAAGATGATGACTCATACCAACTCTACAAAAAAAAAAATAAAACAAGATTATACAAAACACGATCCCACCTTTAACTTACTCATACTCACAGCCATTCTACATGCGTCTTACTGCATATATTTTGTAAAATGCAAACAAATTAATATCTTTATTAATTAGCCACTTCAAAACTTCAGTTATGTATCTTGTAAAACAAACTCACTAACAACCAAAAGGTATCTGAAAATAAAAGTAAAATTATTATTCATATAATGTTTTGCAATACTTTGGATCTTTTCTCCATGGGCCTCTACACATAGGCTCCTATCCAGTTGGATTTCCTGGTACTGAAATGTCAATAAATAATAAATAAACAGAGCTACATCTCATACCACCCATCAATAATATCCAAACCTCTACAATTAAAAGATATGAGATAGCATGAATGACAACAGCAAACATACACAAAAAAGTAACTACTAGGGTATCTGTAGTGGTTTTATCTCTGTAAATCACAAGAATTCATCAAAAATAATTTCATGCAAACATGAATATTTTATATATGCACACACCCAATTTTTTCACAATAAATTAAATATTTACCATACTCACCATAAAAATGCATCATATCAGAAACTTCAAATGTCTGGCATACATAATTAATACTTCTTGAAATAAGTTGCTGAACATTTTCTTTTTCTAAGATCACATGACAGTTTGCATTCAATTTAGTTTGCCATCCAAGCTCCCTGCACTCAAGAGTATTGTTAATATCTCTACCTTTAATATCTAAGTATAAGTACTAGATCATTAGAAATTCAAGCTTCTTTAAATTTTAATATACCACACTGTGTTTTGTTAATGCATTTAAACTGTTTTTGTTTCTAATAGCCAAATTGTGTTTTAACTCTAAAAATGTAGGGAACATTGGGCCCCATTCCAAAAAAATTGTTCTCAGTATAAGAGACCACTTACACTGAGAGCAGGTCTTTTGGAATCTGTCCCTCACTATAAGCCTGTTTATAGATAGTAAGTCACTTACACTGGGAACAAGTCCGAATGGAGAGATGAAAAGTTAGCAAGCAAAGGAGAGTAGCAGTGCTGAAAATGAATTCATCCTCAAGTCTTGGTGAGTACCTTCACGAGGTGGACCCTGTTTTCACAAAATCTCACCAAGGCGACACTGACATATAGACTGTATTTATATAGCATATATCATGGACAGAAGGAGATCAAAAACTAAAACAGATAGCTGGGTACACAAGACCCAGGATAAAAACGTGCCAAATCCTTGTAGGCGCACTGGTGCCAGGACTGGAAAAGAAGAGAGTGTAGAATCCTCAAAATACAGAAACATTCCTACAATGGGGCCAGGCCAGGTCCAGGGGGAGGATGCCTCCCCCCCATGCTGTAGAAAGAAGTAGCAATCTGAAAAAAAAATCACAAAAACTGATAGGCCAAAGAAGAGCCATAAAGACAATAAAGTGGACTATTGAGGATAATAAAGAAATTATGTATTGTTACTATTATGCAAAAAGCCCAGAATTTCCAGACATAAGCTATACAAAATGATTAAGAGAGAAATTAGAGGAAAGAAAAATACTTCCACAAGAAAAACTGTCAGAAGCTTCAAATGAAAATTTGTGTTCATTAATACAACAAATTTGTGAAATACAGTATACAGATGAAAAAAACTTGATCTGTTTGGAAAAAGAAGCATCTGCAAAAGTGGAAAAATATAAACAACAAAACCAAGAGATATTTGAAAAGTATAAAAAAGAAATATGGAGATGGGAAAGAAAGAGAGATTTGATATGGTACAATATTTATGCAAACGATAAAGCCAAATTAATCAATGTAAAGAAGGCAACCCCAAAGATATTTGAAGAGAAATACAGGCAAAGGCATCCGGATATGGAAAATTTCACAATAAAAAAAAATCACAAATATGGAACAAAGAAAAGAAGATCAGTAAAGTAGAAGTAAAAAAAATAGAAGTTGAAGTTATGGAGTGCCTGCAAAGTGAAGGATTTGATGTAGAAGGTCTAGCACAGGTTACATCACAGCAGGATGGAGTGAGTCCCCAAAGGAGGGAGAAACACAAAGATCAGGAAACATCTGAAGAGAAAATATTGACATGGGAAAGAAAAATAGATTTAATATGGTGTAATATTTATGCAAAGGAGAAAGCAAAACTAACCAATACAAAAAAAAGCAGCACCAAAGATATTTGAAGAGAAATACAGGCAAAGGAATCTGGACATGGAAAACTTTACAATACAAAACATAAGAAGACAGAGAGTAAAAGTAGAAAGGGAGATTATAATGGAGAAGTTAAAGAAATAGAAACTGAGGTTATGGAGTATCTGCAAAGTGAAGGAGTTAGTGTAGAAAATCTAATTCAGAAAGCACCACAACAGGATAGAGCAATGGATATCCAAATTAAGGGGAAACCAGTGGAACAGGAAGCAATTGGTCAGGTGCTATATGAAGATAATTTGGAGCCTTCCACAGAAAACCAGTATAACCGTTCACTTGAAGCTAGACAGCAAGGGAAGGAACAGGAAACTGTGGAAACTCTGATGTAGTCAGTGTTGAGGAGTGATAGGCCAGTGAGTTCCCATATGATAGAGCAACAGACTGCACAGGATGAAACTGATGAAACTGTGTCACAGGAAGGTGCTACAAAACCTTCTATAGAATATATAATGCAGGAACTGGTAAACAAGGGATGTACCCTCAGTTTGGAAGAAAATGAGCTAAGAGAAGAATTGTGTGACTTAATAGACATGGACAGATGTATCAAGATCAACGAAAGAAATAGACTGCACAAGGTTAACAAAACCCAAAAAGTCAGAAGTCTGATAAAACAAACAAACACAGTAATTAGGACTGTTCATAGAGATCCATATGATATAACAGAAGTAAACAGGATATGTCACTGTGCAGCTAAATTAATAACTGATAAAGTTCTACCACAAGAACACTGGGTAGTGCGGGCAAGGAAGGGGAAAAATCAACTAACATCATGGAAATATCGAATAGAGAAAATTATAAAGCAATTAAGACAAGAAGTGTCACTGTTAGAAGACTATAGAAGAGGGAATAGATCAACAAAAATACTAAGAAAGATAGATGTGATAAAAGCAATGCACAATATTAGAAAAGACCAGGATTTTTCATGCACTATCGCAAATAAACTAAATATTTCAGCACAGGCAGAAAAACTTAGAAGATACGAAGGTAAATATAAAGGAAAAGTACAAAATAAGTAATTTATTGATGACCCAAAAATGTTTTATAGAGAACTGGGAAGCAAGCTAAAAGGAATTGAAAGACTGTCAAAAAAGGAAGAAAGAGATACATTTTGGTATCTATGAAGATCCTGTGGAACATAACAAAGATGCTAAATGGACAGAAGAAGTAAACTAAACTACAGTACAGGATATGACATGGGATGAAGTAACAGCTAGATAGATTGAAATAAAGTTAAGACAAGCTTCTAATTGGAAAACCCCAGGCCCAAATGTAGTACCTAACTTTTGATTAAAAGTATTAACATCTTTGCATGAAGATTTAGCCATGAGTAAGAACTATCTGTATGTACACCCCGAACAGACACCAACCTGGTTAACAACAAGAAAAACAATGCTCCTACTTAAGAGTGAACCTGCAAGCTACCCTAAAAATTATAGACCAATAACTTGCCTTCAGACGATGTATAAACTATATAGGGGAACTGATACCGACAGAGTTTATAGTCATTTAGAAGAAAACTCAATTATGGCAGTAGAACAAAAGGGCAATAAAAGAAAGTCATATGGAACAAAGGATCATTTGTTGTTAAATAAAGTCATAGTGGAAAACTGTAAAAAGGGGAAGAATCTAAGTATGGCATGAATTGACTACAAAAAAGCATTTGATAGTATCCCTTCATTCATGGATAAAAGAGTGCTTAAAAATATATAAGATATACCACACACTGATCGACTACATTACAGTGACCATGAAAAAGTGGCAGACCACTTTGCAATTAAGCCATGATAAAGGACAAACTGTTATCCCAGGGATAAAAATTCAAAGGGGGATATTCCAGGGTGACTCTTTGTCACCGTTACTATTATCTTGCCCTTAATCCATTAAGTTGTTTACTCAACAGCTTAGGCTATGGCTATAATCTAGCTCCTAGAAAATAACAAAGTGTAAAGACTTCTGTCCTTCTCTTTGATGATGATTAAAAACTGTATAGTTCATCAGATGAGGAACTGAAAGCACAACTGCAAGTTGTCACAACTTTTTCAGATAATATAAGAATGCCATTTGGTGTTGATAAATAAGCAAAAAAAAACTGCAACGCCAGGAAAACATCAGTTTGGGACAAGAATGAGATATAAAAGAACTTGAGTAAGAAGGAGTGTATGAATATTTGAGAACTGATGAAGGATCAACAATAAAACATGAACAAATGTGAGTAAAACTTAGCATACTTCAGAAGACTTTAATCCTGAAAACACCACTGACATCCAGGAACGAAATCCAAGCTATAAACCAATTTGCTCTTCCTGTCCTAACTTACAGTTTTGGAGTGATCGACTGGCCCAAAATGTGTTGGATAGATTAGATAGGAAAACAAGGATACTTCATGCTCACCAAATGATTTAGAAAAATCAGTGTATACCAAGATTATATATTCCCCATTCCGAAGGAGGGATGGGCCTCCTTGAAATTGATTATATGTACAGATCTGCAATTGTGGGACTCCACACATATCTGCTGACCTCACAAGACCCAAAAATACTGAAAGTTGTGAAACATGAAGAGAATAAATCTTAGATGACTTCTCTGCTTAATCTAGCAGAAGCTTATCAGTGTCAAGCAGGAAAGGAAATCAAACCAGAAGTAGATAAAAATCAGGCAGCAACTAAATGTGACAAAAAAAAGAAAGAACATAAGGTTAAGGATCAGATAAGAAGGCAAGAAATGTGGAAAAAGCATAAATATAGTTGCAAGTATAGAAAACTTCAGGAAGACACTCATGTTGGTCAGGAATGAACACAGGAATGGTTAAGGAGAGGTGAATTCAAACCAAGAGATGAAAGGTTAATATTGGTGGCCCATGACAGTGGGCTGCATACACGTTGGTTTATAAAATTCATTGAACATGTGGGAGAAACAGACAAATGTAGGTTTTGTAAAACCAAATTGGAAACAGTCGCACACCTCGTTGCTGGTTGCGAAATACTAATGGCAGAAGGACTGTATACTGAAAGGCATAATAATGTTGCAAGACTGCTGCACTGGGGATTGTGCAAACATTATGGTATTGAAGTGGCTGAAAAACACTGGAAACATGAGCCACAAAGGATCATAGAAAATGAAGAAGTCTATATCACATGGGATGATCCATTACCAGCAGTTCAAAAGAAGACGCTAGAAAACTGGATATAGTGGTCCAAGAAAAGAAGACAAGAATAGCATTGATCCTTGAAATTGCCACACCCAGTGACTACAGTGTCTTGCATACAGAGAGACACAAAGTCATAAAATATCAGGATCTGCAGGCAGAAATGAGAGCAAGGTGGAAGAAAGATACCTGGACAGTTCCAACAGTAGTAGGAGCAACGGATCTTATAAAAAAGAATTTACAATCATATTTAGATATGTTACCAATACATGTAACACTGCGGTGGTGGTGCTGCGGTAGCGTTGTCGCCTCACAGTCAGACATTGTCCTGTTTGATTCTCAGCTAGAGCGTCTTCTGTGTGGAGACATGCGTGAATGGATGTACCTTCATTGAAGGTTGTGCGTCAGGGCTGGCAACTCGGCACGTAAAAATCTACTGCCAATCATTAGTGGACCGGAGTTCCACTGTGGCAATCCCTAACCGGGAAAAGCCGAAAGACACAACAACAACAACAACTAATACATGTAACTCCATAAGAACTGCAGAAGGAGTCATTACTGGGCACTTTGTGGGTACTGCGAAGAGCACTTTTGGCTGACATCAAAGAGTGAAACAATACTAATTTCATGAACTTTATTCGTACTTTGACTTAGGAATGGGTTTCATTCCCGTCATGGTATTAGAAACCCAAAAGACTTGTAGAAATTAAAAAAGAGAGAACAAGTCTTTTGCAATCAGGGCAGACTTACACTTAGAGAAACTCTTTTGGAGTCTTGCCCATTATCTACCTTAAAATAAGGTGAAGCTATGATGTACTCATATTGTTTATAGTTAAAACAATGAAAGGTGCATTTTTATTAAAGGTCCATGAACATGAGGAAATGGATAATTCAACAAATCGTTTAGGTTACAATCTCTTTTTGTTACAAACCTGGGACAAATTCCCACTGCATTTTTAAGTTCAAAATTACCTTACAAAATTTTTCATTTGTTTCTAACAATTGACATAACAGCCCATGAAACCTACTGAGTGAGTAGAAAGAAAGTCATTGTTAAAATTTATGCTTTTACATCTAACAACATTAAAAGTTACTTTTGATCTTAAAATAGGTGTACATTTAATACGTCTCTTCTTAGAAATCACATCACAAATAGTATAGACAATTTTAGTCAGATATCCTGTCAATAAAAAAATATACAATGGTAAAATCAATTTCCTGTGTAGTTAGTCTACTTAGCCTTAACAAACTGTCTATTTATAATACTTGTCTTTGTTTGCACAGGGTAGCTACTCTGAAAGTACAGGTATGAATTCACAAAAGTTTATTTTGTGTGAATGCTTGATCAAATCCAATAAAACTCTTACTTTCAAAAATATCCAGCTATGCAATGACATCAGTGCAAACATTGTGCATAAACTAAGAAATTCACAACCAGTACTTAAATGACATGAAAATGATTGTCAATAAAATCGTAAAATAATACATTTTTAAATAACTCAAGCTGAAATAAAATTCCTAAAACTAATAGCAATCAAATAGATTTGATGCCAAAATTGATTAAAAATAATAATAAAAAAATGTTTTCCAGCACCAGTTATAAAAGGGAGGACAAAAATTGGTTCCCATTGTTAACCTAAACTTTTAGGCTACTTGCTTTGCTATTTGCCTGTTTGTGTGCCACAGTCGGTGGTTTCTCTGGGTCAGAGTTGTTTCATAATTTGGAGGAGGAAGGAGAGAGTTTTTGCATTTGCTTTTGGGGTATGGCTTCTGACCCGAATATGGATGTTCCTCGTGTATTTCGTGAGGAACCAGTGTCCCTACTGGGAGCGGTTGGTGGTTTGGGATCCCAGGTGGGTTCACAGAGGACTATGGAACATTATTTGAATGGTTCGGCACAGGTATTGGGATCAACCACAGAGAACCGGCAAGCCAGTATAGGTATAGGCCCGTTGTTTGAAACATTTGTTACAGAAAGAGCAAAGAGAGTATCTGACCCCTTTAATTCAGTGGGGCAGATGCTGAATGTAATACCATCTGACATGAGGGAGCTGTGTGACAAGTATGAGAAGTTGTTGGAAAAAGAGACAAAAACTTATTTTAACATCTTGGGACTGCAAAAGTACATCGGACCTTGATATTACACCCAAAGGACTCAGATTTGTTAAAAATCCTAGCACGCCTTTTGATTTGAACTGCCTTGTAGACAAACAGTTCAAAGAATGCTGGTTTAAGGCTTTGCATAAATGTGTGATTGAATGGGTACACATTTTGCTGGAGAGAGATCAAGTAAAACATAAAAAACTAAGACAGGAACTGGCGGTTTTATCACAATCAGCAGCTCCATGAATGCACATAGTATCAATTTTTTTTGGAAAGGACTAATAAAAAGTTGCTCTCATTGGAGGCTGAACTTGTTGAACAAAAAAAGTCTAAATTAACGAGAAACATCAACGAATATGAGGCGGGGCTTGCTTTCTCATATTCTTCCAATCGGAAAGCCGGGAACCGAAGACGTCAGCATGTGAAATTTAAAAACGTTGCTCCAACTTTGTTTCATCTGGAGAGGAGAGTCGTTATGATGCGGACATAGGCGAAGAATTTCCTGAGTTACCTCAGCTCCAATCACCAGAAGAACATCAACAGACTTTTCGGAACCAGGGAGTACAGCAGCAGTACCAGCAACAGTTTTGGCAGGGACAGAAACGAAAAAGAAACTTTGGGACAAACGCTGGTAACCCAGAGAGGGGTTACAGGACAGATTTTAAACAAGGACAAAATAATGGACAATATTACAACAAAAGGTTGAGGAGGTAAGGTATGTACTGAACCAGGTTTATTACTAAACATATCTCAATGTAGTTTAACACAGGAACAAGTGTCTGTATTAAATTTAGGGCTCAAATTTGTGCCTACTGTGTTACCTAGAGGATATACAGTGAAGCAAGAAATGTTTAGATTTTTAAGAAAAGTATATTTGAAATATCATTTTGCAAAGGTTTTAAGAAATGATAATGTAAATAATAATTCTTTGTCTAATGGATCTGATGACAGTTTTTTTTTCCTGTTTTGAAGAAGCTGGGGAAATGCATGAGGATAACAATGATGAAAGTATGTCTCCTAATGCATATTGTGGAACTGGTGTATCAACTATACCAGCATTTAATACGTTTATGCCACCCTTTGAAAATACACGCATTTCACAGTTTGGCTCAATGATAGGATTTGGGGGTGAAAATATTTGTGGCAGTGTATTGGTGAATAGATATGAGATATCTTATAATTTAACTTTAAAAGAGTGGCAAGTTTTAAAAGTATTAGGAAATAGAAAGGATATAGTAATAAAACCTTCGGATAAAGGGAACAAGATAGTGATTATGAATACATTACAATATTATAATATGTGCATGGAACATTTGGAGAATGCTGATGTATATGAAAAATGTAACAGGAATAAATATGAGCAAGCAGTGGTTGAATATGAAAAAATGTTGGACAGAAGTATCAGGTTAGGTTATTTTACTGAGAAAGATATTAGGGACAGGTTGTTTAACCGTAATAGTGAGATAGCCGTTTTCTTTTGTTTGCCTAAGGTACATAAAAGTAAGGAAAAACTACCTGGTAGACCTATTATTTCTGCTTGCAAATATTTTTTACATAATATAGGTTTAGTGTTACATAAAATACTGTTGCCTTATGTTTTAAAATCTCCAGCTTATATACAGGATAGTTTTGATATTTTGCGTAAAGTTTCTCCATTAGTTTGGAACAAGGACAAATATTGGTTGGTGGTTGATGTTAAGAGCTTATACACCTCTATTAAACATAATGATGGTTTGGAGGCGATTGCATACTTCCTGGGAGAAAGCCCCTTCTCTAGTTTTGTAGTTGACATGGTGAATTTTTGTTTGAAGAATAATTATTTTTATTTTAATGATGTATTGTATAGACAGAAACATGGTACTGCAATGGGGGCAGCATTTGCCCCCATGTATGCTAACCTTTTCATGTCCTTTATTGAGATGAAGTTTTTATTTAATTTGAATTTTATGAAGAAATATGTTGATTTTTATTTCCGTTTTATGGATGACTTAATACTTGTGTGTGAAGGGGATAGAGATGAAGTGGATGAGTTTATATTGGATATGCACAGAAATCCTTTTCATCTGTCATTTGACAGACTTCAAAAGGGGAATAAAGTGGTATATTTAGATCTTATTTTGGAAGGGAAGGAAAGTGGAATTATTTCATCAAACATACACAGGAAGTTTGTTGATGGTAACCAATATTTACATGCCACTAGTTGTCATCCACCCCATGTCTTGAAAGCTTTACCCTACGGGGAGTTGGTACATATTTCAAGACTGTGCAGTGATAAGAGTTTATTGATGAAAGAGATGGAACAGACCAGACATATGTTCCAAAGAAGGGGTTATGACCCAGTTATTATGAAGGAAGCCCAAACCAGAATATAGGAAGAGATAAATGTAGTTAGAAATGGAAGAAGTAGCAATAATAGATGTAAGGAAAGAGGTGTGTGTCAGGTGTATGGACACAGAACAACAGATAAAAATGAAATAGATTCAATCTACTATGTATCTGTAAACAACATTAAAAGTGAGGAGATAAAGATCCAATCTACTATGTATCTGTATAGAACATTAAAAGTGAGGAGATAAAGATTCAATCTACTATGTATCTGTATACAACATTAAAAGTGAGGAGATAAAGATTCAATCTACTATGTATCTGTATACAACATTAAAAGTGAGGAGATAAAGATCCAATCTACTGTGTATTTGTATACAACATTAAAAGTGAGGAGATAAAGATTCAATCTACTATGTATCTGTATACAGCATTAAAAGTGAGGAGATAAAGATTCAATCTACTATATATCTGTATACAACATTAAAAGTGAGGAGATAAAGATCCAATCTACTATGTATCTGTATACAACATTAAAAGTGAGGAGATAAAGATCCAATCTACTATGTATCTGTATACAACATTACAAGTGAGGAGATAAAGATTCAATCTACTATGTATCTGTATACAACATTAAAAGTGAGGAGATAAAGATCCAATCTACTATGTATCTATATACAACATTAAAAGTGAGGAGATAAAGATCCAATCTACTATGTATCTGTATACAACATTAAAAGTGAGGAGATAAAGATTCAATCTACTATGTATCTGTATACAACATTACAAGCGAGGAGATAAAGATTCAATCTACTATGTATCTGTATACAACATTAAAAGTGAGGAGATAAAGATTCAATCTACTATGTATCTGTATACAACATTAAAAGGGAGGAGATAAAGATTCAATCTACTATGTATCTGTATGCAACATTAAAAGTGAGGAGATAAAGATCCAATCTACTATGTATCTGTATACAACATTAAAAGTGAGGAGATAAAGATTCAATCTACTATGTATCTGTATACAACATTAAAAGTGAGGAGATAAAGATCCAATCTACTATGTATCTGTATACAACATTAAAAGTGAGGAGATAAAGATTCAATCTACTATGTATCTGTATACAACATTAAAAGTGAGGAGATAAAGATTCAATCTACTATGTATCTGTATACAACATTAAAAGTGAGGAGATAAAGATCCAATCTACTATGTATCTGTATACAACATTAAAAGTGAGGAGATAAAGATTCAATCTACTATGTATCTGTATACAACATTAAAAGTGAGGAGATAAAGATCCAATCTACTATGTATCTGTATACAACATTAAAAGTGAGGAGATAAAGATCCAATCTACTATGTATCTGTATACAACATTAAAAGTGAGGAGATAAAGATTCAATCTACTATGTATCTGTATACAACATTAAAAGTGAGGAGATAAAGATTCAATCTACTATGTATCTGTATACAACATTAAAAGTGAGGAGATAAAGATCCAATCTACTATGTATCTGTATACAACATTACAAGTGAGGAGATAAAGATTCAATCTACTATGTATCTGTATACAACATTAAAAGTGAGGAGATAAAGATCCAATCTACTATGTATCTGTATACAACATTAAAAGTGAGGAGATAAAGATCCAATCTACTATGTATCTGTATACAACATTAAAAGTGAGGAGATAAAGATTCAATCTACTATGTATCTGTATAGAACATTAAAAGTGAGGAGATAAAGATTCAATCTACTATGTATCTGTATACAACATTAGAAGCAAGGAGATAAAGATTCAATCTACTATGTATCTGTATACAACATTAAAAGTGAGGAGATAAAGATTCAATCTACTATGTATCTGTATACAACATTAAAAGAGAGGAGATAAAGATCCAATCTACTATGTATCTGTATGCAACATTAAAAGCGAGGAGATAAAGATACAATCTACTATGTATCTGTATGCAACAATAAAAGTGAGGAGATGAAGATTCAATCTACTATGTATCTGTATACAACATTAAAAGCGAGGAGATAAAGATCCAATCTACTATGTATCTGTATACAACATTAAAAGTGAGGAGATAAAGATTCAATCTACTATGTATCTGTATACAACATTAAAAGTGAGGAGATAAAGATTCAATCTACTATGTATCTGTATACAACATTAAAAGTGAGGAGATAAAGATCCAATCTACTATGTATCTGTATACAACATTAAAAGTGAGGAGATAAAGATCCAATCTATTATGTATCTGTATACAACATTAAAAGTGAGGAGATAAAGATTCAATCTACTATGTATCTGTATGCAACATTAAAAGTGAGGAGATAAAGATTCAATCTACTATGTATCTGCATACAACATTAAAAGTGAGGAGATAAAGATCCAATCTACTATGTATCTGTATACAACATTAAAGGTGAGGAGATAAAGATCCAATCTACTATGTATCTGTATACAACATTACAAGTGAGGAGATAAAGATTCAATCTACTATGTATCTGTATACAACATTAAAAGTGAGGAGATAAAGATCCAATCTACTATGTATCTGTATACAACATTAAAAGTGAGGAGATAAAGATCTAATCTACTATGTATCTGTATACAACATTAAAAGTGAGGAGATAAAGATTCAATCTACTATGTATCTGTATACAACATTAAAAGTGAGGAGATAAAGATTCAATCTACTATGTATCTGTATACAACATTACAAGCGAGGAGATAAAGATCCAATCTACTATGTATCTGTATACAACATTAAAAGTGAGGAGATAAAGATTCAATCTACTATGTATCTGTATACAACATTAAAAGTGAGGAGATAAAGATTCAATCTACTATGTATCTGTATACAACATTAAAAGTGAGGAGATAAAGATCCAATCTACTATGTATCTGTATACAACATTAAAAGTGAGGAGATACAGATTCAATCTACTATGTATCTGTATACAACATTAAAAGTGAGGAGATAAAGATTCAATCTACTATGTATCTGTATACAACATTAAAAGTGAGGAGATAAAGATCCAATCTACTATGTATCTGTATACAACATTACAAGTGAGGAGATAAAGATTCAATCTACTATGTATCTGTATACAACATTAAAAGTGAGGAGATAAAGATCCAATCTACTATGTATCTGTATACAACATTAAAAGTGAGGAGATAAAGATCCAATCTACTATGTATCTGTATACAACATTAAAAGTGAGGAGATAAAGATTCAATCTACTATGTATATGTATGCAACATTAAAAGTGAGGAGATAAAGATTCAATCTACTATGTATCTGTATACAACATTACAAGTGAGGAGATAAAGATTCATTCTACTATGTATCTGTATACAACATTAAAAGTGAGGAGATAAACATTCAATCTACTATGTATCTGTATACAACATTAAAAAGGAGGAGATAAAGATTCAATCTACTATGTATCTGTATGCAACATTAAAAGTGAGGAGATAAAGATCCAATCTACTATGTATCTGTATACAACATTAAAAGCGAGGAGATAAAGATTCAATCTACTATGTATCTGTATGCAACATTAAAAGTGAGGAGATAAAGATTCAATATACTATGTATCTGTATACAACCTTAAAAGTGAGGAGATAAAGATTCAATCTACTATGTATCTGTATACAACATTACAAGCGAGGAGATAAAGATTCAATCTACTATGTATCTGTATACAACATTAAAAGTGAGGAGATAAAGATTCAATCTACTATGTATCTGTATACAACATTAAAAGGGAGGAGATAAAGATTCAATCTACTATGTATCTGTATGCAACATTAAAAGTGAGGAGATAAAGATCCAATCTACTATGTATCTGTATACAACATTAAAAGCGAGGAGATAAAGATTCAATCTACTATGTATCTGTATGCAACATTAAAAGTGAGGAGATAAAGATCCAATCTACTATGTATCTGTATACAACATTAAAAGTGAGGAGATAAAGATTCAATCTACTATGTATCTGTATACAACATTAAAAGTGAGGAGATAAAGATTCAATCTACTATGTATCTGTATACAACATTAAAAGTGAGGAGATAAAGATCCAATCTACTATGTATCTGTATACAACATTACAAGTGAGGAGATAAAGATTCAATCTACTATGTATCTGTATACAACATTAAAAGTGAGGAGATAAAGATCCAATCTACTACGTATCTGTATACAACATTAAAAGTGAGGAGATAAAGATCCAATCTACTATATATCTGTATACAACATTAAAAGTGAGGAGATAAAGATTCAATCTACTATGTATCTGTATACAACATTAAAAGTGAGGAGATAAAGATTCAATCTACTATGTATCTGTATACAACATTAGAAGCGAGGAGATAAAGATTCAATCTACTATGTATCTGTATACAACATTAAAAGTGAGGAGATAAAGATTCAATCTACTATGTATCTGTATACAACATTAAAAGGGAGGAGATAAAGATTCAATCTACTATGTATCTGTATGCAACATTAAAAGTGAGGAGATAAAGATCCAATCTACTATGTATCTGTATACAACATTAAAAGTGAGGAGATAAAGATCCAATCTACTATGTATCTGTATACAACATTAAAAGTGAGGAGATAAAGATCCAATCTACTATGTATCTGTATACAACATTAAAAGTGAGGAGATAAAGATCCAATCTACTATGTATCTGTATACAACATTAAAAGTGAGGAGATAAAGATTCAATCTACTATGTATCTGTATACAACATTAAAAGTGAGGCGATAAAGATTCAATCTACTATGTATCTGTATACAACATTAAAAGTGAGGAGATAAAGATCCAATCTACTATGTATCTGTATACAACATTACAAGTGAGGAGATAAAGATTCAATCTACTATGTATCTGTATACAACATTAAAAGTGAGGAGATAAAGATCCAATCTACTATGTATCTGTATACAACATTAAAAGTGAGGAGATAAAGATCCAATCTACTATGTATCTGTATACAACATTAAAAGTGAGGAGATAAAGATTCAATCTACTATGTATCTGTATACAACATTAAAAGTGAGGAGATAAAGATTCAATCTACTATGTATCTGTATACAACATTAAAAGAGAGGAGATAAAGATCCAATCTACTATGTATCTGTATGCAACATTAAAAGCGAGGAGATAAAGATACAATCTACTATGTATCTGTATGCAACATTAAAAGTGAGGAGATGAAGATTCAATCTACTATGTATCTGTATACAACATTAAAAGCGAGGAGATAAAGATCCAATCTACTATGTATCTGTATACAACATTAAAAGTGAGGAGATAAAGATTCAATCTACTATGTATCTGTATACAACATTAAAAGTGAGGAGATAAAGATTCAATCTACTATGTATCTGTATACAACATTAAAAGTGAGGAGATAAAGATCCAATCTACTATGTATCTGTATACAACATTAAAAGTGAGGAGATAAAGATTCAATCTACTATGTATCTGTATGCAACATTAAAAGTGAGGAGATAAAGATTCAATCTACTATGTATCTGCATACAACATTAAAAGTGAGGAGATAAAGATCCAATCTACTATGTATCTGTATACAACATTAAAAGTGAGGAGATAAAGATCCAATCTACTATGTATCTGTATACAACATTACAAGTGAGGAGATAAAGATTCAATCTACTATGTATCTGTATACAACATTAAAAGTGAGGAGATAAAGATCCAATCTACTATGTATCTGTATACAACATTAAAAGTGAGGAGATAAAGATCCAATCTACTATGTATCTGTATACAACATTAAAAGTGAGGAGATAAAGATTCAATCTACTATGTATCTGTATACAACATTAAAAGTGAGGAGATAAAGATTCAATCTACTATGTATCTGTATACAACATTGCAAGCGAGGAGATAAAGATTCAATCTACTATGTATCGGTATACAACATTAAAAGTGAGGAGATAAAGATTCAATCTACTATGTATCTGTATACAACATTAAAAGTGAGGAGATAAAGATTCAATCTACTATGTATCTGTATACAACATTAAAAGTGAGGAGATAAAGATCCAATCTACTATGTATCTGTATACAACATTAAAAGTGAGGAGATACAGATTCAATCTACTATGTATCTGTATACAACATTAAAAGTGAGGAGATAAAGATTCAATCTACTATGTATCTGTATACAACATTAAAAGTGAGGAGATAAAGATCCAATCTACTATGTATCTGTATACAACATTACAAGTGAGGAGATAAAGATTCAATCTACTATGTATCTGTATACAACATTAAAAGTGAGGAGATAAAGATCCAATCTACTATGTATCTGTATACAACATTAAAAGTGAGGAGATAAAGATCCAATCTACTATGTATCTGTATACAACATTAAAAGTGAGGAGATAAAGATTCAATCTACTATGTATCTGTATGCAACATTAAAAGTGAGGAGATAAAGATTCAATCTACTATGTATCTGTATACAACATTACAAGTGAGGAGATAAAGATTCATTCTACTATGTATCTGTATACAACATTAAAAGTGAGGAGATAAACATTCAATCTACTATGTATCTGTATACAACATTAAAAAGGAGGAGATAAAGATTCAATCTACTATGTATCTGTATGCAACATTAAAAGTGAGGAGATAAAGATCCAATCTACTATGTATCTGTATACAACATTAAAAGCGAGGAGATAAAGATTCAATCTACTATGTATCTGTATGCAACATTAAAAGTGAGGAGATTAAGATTCAATCTACTATGTATCTGTATACAACATTAAAAGTGAGGAGATAAAGATCCAATCTACTATGTATCTGTATACAACATTAAAAGTGAGGAGATAAAGATCCAATCTACTATGTATCTGTATACAACATTAAAAGTGAGGAGATAAAGATTCAATCTACTATGTATCTGTATACAACATTACAAGCGAGGAGATAAAGATTCAATCTACTATGTATCTCTATACAACATTAAAAGTGAGGAGATAAAGATCCAATCGACTATGTATCTGTATACAACATTAAACGTGAGGAGATAAAGATTCAATCTACTATGTATTTGTATACAACATTAAAAGTGAGGAGATAAAGATCCAATCTACTATGTATCTGTATACAACATTAAAAGCGAGGAGATAAAGATTCAATCTACTATGTATCTGTATGCAACATTAAAAGTGAGGAGATAAAGATCCATTCTACTATGTGTCTGTATACAACATTAAAAGTGAGGAGATAAAGATTCAATCTACTATGTATCTGTATACAACATTAAAAGTGAGGAGATAAAGATTCAATCTACTATGTGTCTGTATACAACATTAAAAGTGAGGAGGTAAAAGCATCAATAGAATATTATTGGAAGTATTTGTTGGAGGACAGGTTTTTGGCAGATATTTTGCCTAGAAAATCTTTTTTTCCTATAAAAGGGGAAGAAATTTGAAAGACATGGTAGTACATGGCAGATTTTGTATGCCAGTTATGAATATACCAAATACACCTTTAGTTAGAGGAACACTATGCTGTAATAGGTGCAGTCTGTATGCAGATATTGTGAATATGTTTGGTAGTATGAATGGGGTTAAATTTGAACCTAGAGGCACCTATTCATGTAGAAGTAATGGCGTGGTATATGCACTAAGGTGCTCTTGTCTATTATACTATATAGGGGAGACTAAAAGTGAATTTCGTATCAGATTCATGGAGCATATGAGAGACTTCAGAAATATGAGAGAAGATAAAGTAATTGCCTTACATTTTAAAATGTTACATAACAGTGACACTACTTTATTACAAGGCACAATTTTAGAAACTGTGGAATGTTTATATAATGATGAAAATATATTGAAACATAAGTTATTATATAAAGAAAGTATCTATATTTTTAAATATAAAACGTTAGTGCCTAATGGTTTAAATGTTTTGTCTTTCGGCTTTTCCCGGTTATGGGTCGCCACAGTGGAACAGTGCCTAATGGTTTAAATAATGAACTAAATTGGAAGTGTTTACTTTAAGGGATGGCTTATTGCTTAATTAGTAAGTGATTGTAATTAATTGTGTGTGGTATAAAAATGTGTGTATTTTTTTACTGTTTGATATTCCTTGAAGGTGGAGACACCAAAGTGCTAGAATAAAGACTAAAACTTGCTTTGCTATTTGCCTCTTTGTGTGCCACAGTCGGTGGTTTCTCTGGGTCAGAGTTGTTTCATAATTTGGAGGAGGAAGGAGAGTGTTTTTGCGTTTGCTTTTAGGCTACAAAGGCTGTCAGCAGGGGGTTGAAAGTACACTTTTTAAAAAGTACTTCCACTTTCTATCACCACACCATTGGACAAATATGCTAAATTAGGCTTACAAGTAAATAACTTAAGCTCTGTAATGGTCTTACTAACATCAACCCTGGAAGTTGGAATAAAGGACACACCTTTCTCCAGAATCACCAACTGCTCTCCTTCTAAGTGAACACCACTTAAATTGTAGATATGAAACTACAGACTAATGTTAATGTGACACCCCAACTTCTGGGAAACGGAGGGTTGGTGATGATGATGATGATGATGACTATTAGAGATAACATTCAACTTATCTAAGAGCTATAGCACAACAATCATGCTATTTCATACTTTACAAGTCTCCATGGAACTATATTGAAGCATTAAGAATTGCTCATATATTTTGTTTCTATTAATCATCTTATGCAATTAAAACATGAAATAAGAGCATATGATGGTTATAAACAGCTATCAGGTAATGAATTGAAATGGCAGTTGCAGTTTTTTTATCTTCTTGTTACTTATTTCATTGTTGTATTTAATACATTAGATTGTTTGTATGTATATTTAAATAACTGAGAAATGAGTTCTTGATTGTTATACTGAAGAAGTCCAGAGGGATGAAACCTGGTTTATATGGCAATAGTGTGAGCTAAATAAATGTTGGATTATACTGAAACACATTTACGTGCTTTTTTTTTGAGTTACGTTCGATTCTCAGTTAGAGCGTCTTCTGTGCGTCGACATGCGTGAATGGGCGTTCCTTCGTTGAAGGTTGTGCGTTAGGCCTGGCAAGCCAGCACATAAAAATCTACTGCCAATCATTAGCGGACCGGAGTTCCGCTGTGGCGACCCCTAACCGGGAAAAGCCAAAAGACAGTTTTACTCTCTATCACTGTGTATATGTGTGTGTGTGTGTGTGTGTGTGTGTGTGTGTGTGTGTGTGTGTGTGTGTGTGTGTGTGTGTCTGTGTGTGTGTATGTGTATAGATATAGATTAGGTATAGATATGTAGATACATACAAGTAGACACGTATGTGTGAGAGTGTATACGTACATATCAGATTAGACAAAGGGAGGAGGGAGGAGAGTGAATACAATCTATGTGTTCCTTTTTGAACTAGAGCTATACTGGAAGCGTTTGTAGGCAATGGTCCTAGCCCAGGTCCATAACATTTAAGTGCATGTTTTAGCTAGGACTTGAAGTTACAACCTCCAGGTCACTGTGCCAGCTTTTACACTACTTTACTATTGAATAAGCTGACATGTGACCTTGGTGCTACAGCATCATATCTCCCTCATAGAAACATGATACACACAGACCAACAAATGAGAATACAGGTAGCATATCATCCCAAAAAC